>NC_136271.1:101285958-101550886 GCF_964187855.1 Myxine glutinosa | reverse complement strand
ATTTGACAATTACATTTTCAGGATATATATATATATATATATACACACATACATATATAATACACACACACACACACACACACACACACACACACACACACACACACACACACACACACACACACACACACACACACACACACACACACACACACACACACACACACACACACACACACACACACACACACACACACACACACACACACACACACACACACACACACACACACACACACACACACACACACACACACACACACACACACACACAAGGTTTTAGAGGAAGGGGACAGGTTTGAAAGTTCAATCTTGAGGTTGGCCAGATTTCTTTTTCTGGCTCTCCTGAGAGTGGACACAAACTTGTTGTGGGTTTTGTGGGGTGATCTGACGTTGCCTGTTGTCAGATTTGCCTTTCAGTAAGAGAAGGTAAGTTGTTTCAAGGCAACAACCTCATCACAGGATTGAGTGCATCACGAACAGCATGATAACTCAAGACGAAATGGGATGAATCTGTGAGTGTGAGAGGGAGAGGAAGAGAGGGAGAGGGAGAGGGAAAGGGAGAGAGAAAGAGAGGGAGAGGGAAAGAGGGAGAGAGGGAAAGAGGGAGAGAGGGAAAGAGGGAAAGAGGGAGAGAGGGAAAGAGGGAAAGAGGGAAAGAGGGAAAGAGGGAGAGAGAAAGAGGGAGAGAGAAAGAGAGGGAGAGAGAAAGAGAGGGAGAGGAAGAGAGGGAGAGAGGGAGAGAGGGAGAGAGAAAGAGAGGAAGAGAGGGAGAGAGGGAGAGAGGGAGAGAGGGAGAGAGGGAGAGAGGGAGAGAGGGAGAGAGGGAGAGAGGAAGAGAGGAAGAGAGGGAGAGAGGAAGAGAGGAAGAGAGGGAGAGAGGGAGAGAGGGGAGAGGGAGAGAGGGAGAGAGAGAAAGAGGGAGAGAGAAAGAGGGAGAGAGAAAGAGGGAGAGAGAGAGAGGGAGAGAGAAAGAGGGAGAGAGAAAGAGGGAGAGAGAAAGAGGGAGAGAGAAAGAGGGAGAGAGAAAGAGGAAGAGAGAAAGAGAGGGAGAGAGAAAGAGAGGAAGAGAGGGAGAGAGAAAGAGAGGAAGAGAGGAAGAGAGAAAGAGAGGGAGAGAGAAAGAGAGGGAGAGAGGGAGAGAGGAAGAGAGGGAGAGAGGGAGAGAGGGAGAGAGGGAGAGAGGGAGAGAGAAAGAGGGAGAGAGAAAGAGGGAGAGAGAAAGAGAGGGAGAGAGAAAGAGGGAGAGAGAAAGAGAGGGAGAGAGAAAGAGGGAGAGAGAAAGAGAGGGAGAGAGAAAGAGGAAGAGAGAAAGAGAGGGAGAGAGAAAGAGGGAGAGAGAAAGAGGAAGAGAGAAAGAGAGGGAGAGAGAAGAGAGGAAGAGAGGGAGAGAGGAAGAGAGGAAGAGAGAAAGAGAGGGAGAGAGAAGAGAGGAGAGAGGGAGAGAGGGAGAGAGGGAGAGAGGGAGAGAGGGAGAGAGGGAGAGAGGGGAGAGAGAAAGAGGGAGAGAGAAAGAGGGAGAGAGAAAGAGAGGGAGAGAGAAAGAGGGAGAGAGAAAGAGGGAGAGAGAAAGAGGGAGAGAGAAGAGAGGGAGAGAGAAGAGGAAGAGAGAAGAGAGGAGAGAGAGAAGAGAGAAAGAGAGAGGAGAAGAGGAGAAGAGAGAAAGAGAGAGGAGAGAGAGAGAGGAGAGAGATGAGAGGAGAGAGAAGTGAGGGAGAGAGAAGAGGGAGAGAGAAGAGGGAGAGAAGAGAGGGAGAGAGAAGAGAGGAGAGAGAGGGAGGAGAGAGAAAGAGAGGGAGAGAGAAGAGAGGGAGAGAGAAAGAGAGGAGAGAGAGAGAGGAGAGAGGAGAGAGAAGAGGGAGAGAGAAGAGAGGGAGAGAAAGAGAGGGAGAGAGAGAGAGGGAGAGAGAAAGAGAGGGAGAGGAAGAGAGGGAGAGAGAAAGAGAGGGAGAGAGAAAGAGAGGGAGAGAGAAGGAGGGAGAGAGAAGAGTGAGGAGAGGAGGAGAGAGAAGAGAGGGAGGGAGGAGAGAAAGAGAGGGAGGGAGAGGGAGAGGGAGGGAGAGGGAGAGAAAGAGAGGGAGAGGAGAGGGAGAGGGAGAAGAGCGGGAGGGGAGAGGGAGAGGGAGAGAAAGAGAGGGAGGGAGTCCGAGAGAGAGAGAGAGAGAGCGAGTCAGAGAGAGAGAGAGTGAGTCAGAGAGAGAGAGAGTGAGAGTCTGAGAGAGAGAGAGTGAGTCCGAGAGAGAGAGAGTGAGTCCGAGAGAGAGAGAGTGAGTCGAGAGAGAGAGAGTGAGTCGAGAGAGAGAGAGTGAGTCTGAGAGAGAGAGAGAGGGAGATCCGAGAGAGAGAGAGAGTGAGTCCGAGAGAGAGAGAGTGAGTCGAGAGAGAGAGAGTGAGTCCGAGAGAGAGAGAGTGAGTCGAGAGAGAGTGAGTCGAGAGAGAGAGAGTCCGAGAGAGAGAGAGAGTCCGAGAGAGAGAGAGTCCGAGAGAGAGAGAGTCCGAGAGAGAGAGAGAGAGTCCGAGAGAGAGAGAGAGAGTCCGAGAGAGAGAGAGAGTCCGAGAGAGAGAGAGTGAGTCCTGAGGGAGAGGAGAGGGAGAGAAAGAGAGGGGGAGAGAACGAGTGAGAGAGAGAGAGAGAGAGAGAGTCCGAGAGAGAGAGAGAGAGTCCGAGAGAGAGAGAGAGAGAGAGAGAGAGAGTCCGAGAGAGAGAGAGTCCGAGAGAGAGAGAGAGTCCGAGAGGGAGAGAGAGTCCGAGAGAGAGAGAGACGACGAAGAGAGAGAGAGAGAGTCGAGAGAGAGTCGAGAGAGTCCGAGAGAGAGGAGAGAGTCCGAGAGAGAGAGAGAGAGAAGTCCGAGAGAGAGAGAGTCCGAGAGAGAGAGAGAGGAGTAGAGACGAGAGAGAGAGAGAGAGTCCGAGAGAGAGAGAGAGGTCCGAGAGAAGAGAGCGAGAGAGAGAGAGAGAGTCCGAGAGAGAGAGAGTCGAGAGAGAGAGAGAGAGAGTAGAGAGAGAGTCGAGAGAGAGAGAGAGAGAGAGAGAGGAGAGAGAGAGAGAGTGTCGAGAGAGAGAGGATGAGTCGAGACGAGAGAGAGAGAGAGTCGAGAGAGAGTACGAGAGAGAGAGAGAGAGAGAGAGAGAGTGAGAGAGAGAGAGAGTCCGAGAGAGAGAGAGAGTCCGGAGAGAGAGAGAGTCCGAGAGAGAGAGAGAGTCCGAGAGAGAGAGAGAGAGTCGAGAGAGAGAGAGAGGGAGTCCCGAGGAGAGAGAGTGAGAGAGAGTCCGAGACGAGAGAGAGAGTCGAGAGAGAGACGAGAGCAGAGAGAGAGAGTCCCGAGAGAGAGAAGAGAGTCGGAGAGAGTCGAGAGAGAGAGAGAGAGTACGAGAGCCGTGAGAGAGACGAGAGAGAGAGGAGAGAGTCCGAGAGAGAGAGAGAGTCCGAGAGAGAGAGAGAGAGTCCGAGAGAGAGAGAGAGAGTTCGAGAGAGAGAGAGAGTCCGAGTGAGAGTGATAGAGAGAGAGAGAGTGAGAGAGAGAGTGAGAGGAGAGAGAGAGAGAGAGAGAAGGAGAGAGAGAGAGAAGAGAGAAGAGAGCAGACGAGAGAGAGTTCCCAGGCTGAGTTAATATCAGGAGTAGCTATGGAGAGCCGTCCTGAAGAGAACGGCTGCAGTCCTGGGATCTGTTGAGTGTTGAATGCACACGGCGCTGAGGCAGCTCTCTGAGATTGGCAGGAGATAGGCGGCTTTCAGGAAGCATATGATCAGATGAACCAATTAGAGCAGAGGAAGAGAGGAGGAATAACACACTGTAATCTTTGTCTTTGTCTTTCCCTCGCGGTCCCCCTGTAACTGTCTTGGTCTTTCCCGGCAGGTCCCATGTGCAATGTAGGTCTATTGTCCTGCGGGACAACGATGTATGTCTTTCGGAGGGTACCTGTGCAGGCTTTCGCGGTCCCCATGTGCTGTCTTTGTCTTTTCCCTCGCTGGTTCCAGTCCTGTACTGTCTTTGTCTTTCCCTCGCGGTCCCCTGTGTCTTGTCTTCTCCTCGCGGTCCCCATGTGCTGTCTTTGTCTCCTCGTGGTCCCCATGTCTGTCTTTGTCTTCTCCCTCGTGGTCCCAAGTGCTGTCTTGTCTTTCCTCTCGGGTCCCACTGTACTGTCTTTGTCTTTCCCTCGCTGTCCCCATGTGCTGTCTTTGTCTTTCCCTCGTGGTCCCCATGTGCTGTCTTTGTCTTTCCCCTCGCGGTCCCCATGTGCTGTCTTTGTCTTTCCCTCGTGGTCCCCTGTCTTTGTCTTTCCTCGTGGTCCCCTGATACTGTCTTTGTCTTTCCCTCGTGGTCCCCCTGTGCTGTCTTTGTCTTTCCCTCGCGGTTGTCAGCTCTTTCACGAGCCCTCGATTGTCTTTCCTCGTTCTTTTCTGTCTTTTAAAAAAAAAAAAAAAGAAAGTTAGTCATTGCCAAGACCAGAAGGGAGGATTTGCCATTGGGAAAAAATCCAGGTCAGAAAGTTCACAGATATACTTTGCTGCAGTGCTGGTGAGAGAGGTAGGTGCATACGTTGTACATACATATCCATATACAAATACTTTTTTTTCTCTCAGACCTTTGTTTCACAACGATTCCAATTTTAACATTCAATTTAAAATGACAGATTTGAATATTGACAAACCTACCCAACACATTTGTTCTTTAAAATGTCTTGCAGATTAGGGACCGGAGTTTTGATGACACTGTGGTTGGGAAGAAATTTCAATTACTATCATGTCACCAGTGAAATGTGCTAAATAAGTAACTGAACCATCATTTATAGACAGGTTATATGCCTGAAGGAAAAGCATGAAAAGAAATAACCGTTTTTACTATCTGAGCAGGCAAGTTTTAGCAGCCAGAACTAAGCTATCACTATACTGTTGACATAAAATCAAAGAAAGCAACTCAAAAGAAAGGTTTTTTTTTTAGTTTTTTTTTTTAGATCTTCCCTGAATTTTTAACAAGCCTCAAATTCACTGAAAAACTTTAAAGGGTTTCCCATGGACAATTTGCAACAAGGGATCAATCAAATGCAATGCCAAATATACTAATGGCAAGGCACAGGAAATCGATGCATTTCCCAATGATATACTGTATTTCATGCCTTATATTGAATTAAAAACAACGACAAAAACAACAACACAAATATATAAGGAAATAAATATATAAAGCTGCAAGCAGTGATGTTCCGGGTACCAAGACGTAGACGCCACACCCTGAGTGGACAAGTGTACTCCAGAGTCAATGACAATGGCAGCCCGGATACAATTGTTTAAAGTGTCAACTAAATCGACAAAAAAAATGGAGAGATGAGTTTTAAAAGTTTCCATGAAATCAAATATGGCCACCATGTCACTTGACCGATGACGTCATATTTAGGATATTTATCCAAACAAGTGACATACTATAATTGGTCAAAGTTTCAAGTTCATCTGACTAATGGTTTGGCCTGTAGGACGATACAAAATACATGGAATCACAATATTAATAAAAAAAAAAATGGTGAGTCAGCACTTTTTTTAATTCGCCCGTCATAGGCTAATTAGCAAAAAAAATCCAAAATTGGAGAAAAGTGCGTTATTCGCCTTGAGGTGGTCTATATGTATGCAAAGTTTCAACTCAATAGGTCCGAAAATGGATAGATGTTTAAGATTTTCAATAAATCCAATATGGCCACCAGGTCACGTGACCGATCACTTGATGCATGTCCTAAGTATCATGTCAAGTGGTATACCATACATGGTCGAAGTTTCAAGCTCCGACGATGAACGGTTTAACCTGTAGGTCGCCAATAAATTTCAAGGAATCAAAGGGAGGCGCAAAGTGCCCCTCCCTTTATATAAGGAATCGTTTCTCTGTATGCACCTTTTACATGGGGACTGAAAATTCGTTTCTCGGCTTCCACTGGACGTAATCGGCTGCAAATTTCAGAAGTAAATGCTTTGTATGTTGCGTTAATATTGTTGCGAATATGGAATTTGGCCTCCATATCCGCTTGTAAATATTCCCCTATTTCCCCAATACTCCCCAACTATCCCCAATCCCCCATTCCCTAGTCCCATTGTCTGTAAACAACACTCTGTAGAACCGACCTTCCCCTTTTTCCCCCATTAAATGTCGTGCCCAGGTCCACCGCATCTCACGTAGACAACTTTCGGACATCTTGCTAGTTATTCTTAGTCTATGTCAGTAAAGGACTCGTTTCCATTAATTCTGACTCTTCGTTGCACCAGAATGTGATTATATGGCACCAGTAGTGAGTTTAGGACCTTCCCATGCCTCCTCCCGTCTTCTTCCCCAAACAACAACAACAACAACAACTACAACTACAACTACAACTACAACAACAATTACAACAACAACTACAACAACGGCGCTGCGCGGAGGAGTGTGCGTCCTCACACCGGCTCGGTTAGCCGCCATTGACGATGCGCTCCGACGGGGTTACCACGAAGGGGCTCCCTGTCAGCCCCTCGTCAAGGGCGGAGCCGGTAACCCCCCCCGCATGCACCCAATGAGAAGCAACGAGCCGATTCCATCTGGGGCGGAGCTAACGAGCCGAGGGCGTGTCACTCCCCGCCGGATATACGCAGCAACTTACCGGATGTGAGGTCAGATGCGCCCCGAGCTTGAGAAGACAAGAGAGCCACCTCCGAGCGCTGAGACACCTCCTGCATCTTTTGGGCCGCGCTATCCTGTCCCTGAGCACAAGGTGCACCTTGTGCTGGCCATCGAATACCCGCTTTCCTTGCCATCAATCCCCGTGTGAGTCAGCCTTGTCCCGTTTATCTGTCGTCTGTTGGGGCTATTATAAGACCGTAATTAAGTGCCTATCGTACTATGCTGTACCTCTCATCCCTGTAATCTGACCTTCCGCCTTAATATAATCTCCTCCGGAGGTCTTGAGAACCGTATCCCTGGTGTCGTGTCATTTTAATCCCAGCCGTGTGTCTTTTCCTTCATTGATCTAGCGTAGCGCGATTAGTCAACGTTCGGGTATAATCGGGTAACTTGTGCAGACGTGGTCATACCAAACCGCTCGGTAAATAACATCCACCACCACGTCTGTAACAATTGGTGTCGAGGAGTGGAATTCGGACCCGGGACTAAATTTATTAGGCCCAAATTTGTAGTAGAATCGACGATTCGGAGCGCGTTTCCCGCGCGAAATTATAACGGCGAAATTTGAATTTGTTATACGAAAATAAAAACCCGAATTTTGAAAGTCGCGCTATGGCAGACCAAGACAGCTGGGGTCCGGTAGTGGAGAGTGAGGCAGGGTCGGTCCAGGACCAAATTGAGGGACGCGAGGAGAGCGAAGCAGTGAGGGCGGCAGGGTCGCAAAATAGCGTTGTCACGCACGAGGTGGCCACGGCGTCCACGCCCGCGGCAGCGCCCCTGGTGGATTCGAACCTTTTCCTCCTGCAAATGAGGGCCCTTATGGAACAAATGGTGGGAATGAGGGCTGATAGTGAGCGGTTGGGAAACGAAATGGGGGTAATGAGGGACGAAGCGAGGGGTACCGGTGAGGGATTAGACAAGAAATTAGAGGGGTTAGACAATGGGATAGAAGGGGTGAAACAAGGGTTAGGGAGTAGAATCGAGGGATTAGGAAACAAATTTGAGGGATTAGACAATAGATTAGGGGAAATACAGGAGGGGTTAATGGGGGTAGAAAACAGAATGGCCGCTCAAGAGAATCAAATGGAAGGGATGCAAAAGGGGTTAATGGGGGTAGAAAACAGAATGGCCGCTCAAGAGAATCAAATGGAAGGGATGCAAAAGGGGTTAGAGGGGGTAGAAAATAGAATGGCTGCCCAGGAGAATCAGATAGAGGGAGTGAAAAATGGGTTAGAGGGGTTAGAAAACAGTATGGAAGGCAAATTGAGGGACATGAGGGACCAAGCGGAAAGGGAAGTTAACCAAATGGGGCAGCAGATAGAGGGGGTCAGAATGGGGGTAGAAACCAAACTGGATGCTCATAGGGAGGAAATGGAGCAGATGAGGGTGGCATCTGGGCAGGAGATGCAAGTGATGGGAGAGGAGATCAGAAGAGGAGTGAGTGAGGAGGTCGGAGGAGTGCGCGAGGAGGTGAGGCACTGTAAGGAGCGCATGGAGAAGGAGGTGAGAAAGGGGACTGTAAAATTGCAAAGTGGTATAGAGGAGTTGACGCTGGGAGTAGAACAACTGACAGTGGGACAAAAGGAGTTGGGGGACCAGGTAAAGAAGAACACAGCGGTAATAGAGGGTTTAAAATCGACACAGAAGGAGATGAAAAAGGACGTAGGGGTAATTAAAAAAGAGTGTCAGACGGTACATGAGGACCTGACGAGGAAAATGGACAAGGTGGTAGAGGTGATGGAGGTTAAAGAGCGGGAGGTGCGGGAGCACATAGAAAAAAATAAAGTGGAGTTAGAGGAAGAACTTAAAGGGGCGCACGAAGAGATGAAGGAGATGAAGCAAAAATTAGAAGAAGTGGAAGAAGGGGTGAGCGAAATTAAGAAGCGACGGAGAGAGGATAAGAAGGAGATAAAGGAGGAAGTAAAAGAATTGGTCCAAAGTCTGTGTTCGGATCGTGATGATGTGCTCATTAACCGGATGAGGGATTCGCAGGTGATGGAGGAGAAGCGAAGAGAAAGAGGACCCGGTGTAAGTGGTGACCAATATGGTCGTGCGTATGATGCGCCAGGTGATTTAATAAGCTTGGGGGTCGAGATAGACCCGGATGTTCGTGAGAGGCCACGAGTGAGGTGTATGGCTGGTCCGGAGGGTATGGAACGAGAGGTGCGAGGTGTGGGTGAGCAAGGTTGTGGTGGTATGGAATGGGTAGCGGGTTGCGGAGGTGTGACCCATGCATCGACACCAACAGGGGTAGTTGTTGGAGGGACCGGGGAGGCACGAGAGCCCCTTGGGGGTAATGTACTGTGGGGGCCCGGCCGGTTCGGCCCCGCGCTGACCCCGCAAGGGGCGACGCACGGGGTCCGGCAGGCGGGCAACGACTCGCATACGAGATGGTCCCACAAGGTCCCACTCGCGCCGTATGACGGCAAGAGTGATCTACGCGCGTACCTGGCGCAGTTCGACTGTGTGTGTAAGGGCAACGGTTGGGGTGAGGACGAAGGTGGAGTACACCTGGTGGCCGCATTGCGCGGCGCGGCGGCGGAGGTGCTGACGGCATTACCAGTGGGTGCTCTCACCCTGCCAGCCCTCCGCGACGCCCTAATTAATCGATTCGGCATAGAACAGCAGAGCGAGCTTGTTAAAGCTCAGCTCGCGCTGCGAAAGCGCAAGCCCCAGGAAGCCATCGGGGAACTTGCCCACGACATTCGCCGCGCAGTGGGGATCGCACATGCTAGCATGGCAGCGGATTCCCGGGAAAGCCTGGCGCTGGACCATTTTATCCAGGCCCTCCCGGACATTGAGCTCCGGCAACAGCTCGCCATGTGGCGCCCGCAGACTCTGAGCCAGGCGGCTGACGCTGCGGCCCGTTGGGAAGCAGCGAGGCCCCTGGCCCGGGGGGGCGAGCGTCTCGCAATGGCGGTCCGCCAGGTGGGACCCCCGATGGAGGGCGGACCCCTTAGGGGGCCCGCCCACGACGTGGGTCCTGACCTTGCGGGCATGGTCCGGAGGCTGGTGGACCAGCGCCTGGCAGGACCTGGACCATGGCAGGCGGCCCCGGAGGTGGCCCGCGGTGGACCACGAGCGGGTAATCCAATTCGGACCTACAGGGGGGGAAATTTGGAATTCCGGAGGCAAGCACCTTATCAGGTGAGGTGCTATACCTGCAACCGTCTGGGTCACCTGGCGCGGCACTGTCGAGCCGCGCGCCGGGATGATCCCCGGCAGTTGAGGTCCTCAACTCCGCCCAGGGGGGAGCGGGTTAGCCGACCCCAGACACCCCCCCGCCAGACCCCGGGAAACTAGAAGGTGTCGGGCACGTAGGGCGGTGTTCGGCAGAAGAGGATGGAGGAGAGCCCTCATTGACGCGACAGGTCATTTATTGTGGCCAAATTGGAACCGGTAGCCTGACAATTAGATGCAAAATTGCCGGCGTGGGGGTAGACGCCGTAGTGGACACAGGAGCTAGCGCCACGATCATCAGCCCTGTGGTCCTTGATTCGAGCGCAGGTGGCTGGGATAAGATCCAGCGCCTGCAAAATTATAGTTTGCAGCTTGCTACCGGGGTAACGGCCCCGATCATAGGGCGTGGTTCTGTGACCCTCAAGTTAGGGTCGGTAAGGAGAGAGATAGATGTTTGGGTGGCGGAGGTGTGCGACCCATGTTTAATAGGGTTGGACCTGTTGACTGCCAGCGGCTGTAAAATCGACTTGTGCCGGGGGATCCTGCAGGTGGGAGTAGAAGAGCTGCCGTTAGGGGGAGTGAGCACGGCCGAGAGAGCGGAGCTGGAGGCTTCCGAGGCCGTGACCATCCCCCCAAGGGCCGAGGCGATAGTGCCGGCCCGGTGGGCAGCTCGCCCAACGTGGCAGGAGTCCTGCGGCCTGGTCGAACCGGTGGCAGCGCAGTCCATACCGGGTTTAATCGTGGGCCGCACCCTTGTAAAAACGGACGGACCGGTAGTGGCCGTCCGAGTAATAAATATGAGTACAGAACCACGCACTATAGTAAGAGGCACGAGGGTAGCTGGCTGCACCCCAGTTGAGGAAGTCGCGACAGTGAGGGGCGAGAACGTCCAGCCGAGCCGACCCCGGGGGGAACCTTCAATAACAAGTAGGAATTGGCCCGATCCCATTTGCGAGATGGTAAATCGTAGTAGCGTAGAGTTGGGAGGTACCCAGAGGGAGGCCTTACACAAACTGGTTGGGTCCCATTTGGACCTCTTCTCCCTGTCCACCGAGGATATTGGACGTACGGGCCTGGTGAAACATCAGATCCACACCGGTGAGGCCCGGCCTATTCGTCAGGCCGCCCGACGGCTCCCTTGGAGCAAGAGGGCGGAAGCTGACGAGCAGGTTGAAAAAATGCTCGACGCAGGAGTGATCGAGCCCTCGGGAAGTCCTTGGATGTCACCTGTTGTGCTGGTCAAAAAGAAGGATGGGACCACGCGGTTCTGCGTGGACTATCGCCAGCTAAACAACGTGACACTCAAGGACTCATATCCCCTGCCAAGGATTGATGACACCCTCGATGCCGTTGCGGGCTCAAATTGGTTCACAACTTTGGACCTCAAGAGTGGGTATTGGCAGGTGGAGATGGATAGGGCAGGGAAGGAGAAAACGGCATTTTCCACAGGTAAGGGACTGTATCAGTTTACTGTGATGCCGTTTGGTTTGTGTAACGCCCCCGCCACCTTTGAAAGATTGATGGAGCATGTACTAGGCGGCATGCCATGGCAATCATGCCTGGTGTACCTGGATGACGTCCTGGTACATGCCCAAACGTTCCCCCAGGCAGTAGCTAATTTGGACCAGGTGTTAGGGTGCCTCAGACAGGCAGGGTTGAAGCTGAACCCGAGTAAGTGCACTTTGTTTGCAAGAGAGGTGGCCTATCTAGGTCATGTGATCGGCCGCGAGGGGGTAAAAACGGACCCAGACAAAATTAAAGCGGTAGAGGAGTGGCCCGCACCACGTACCATCAAAGAGGTGCGGGGATTTTTGGGACTCTGCTCCTACTACCGGCGCTTTGTGGCGAAATTTGCGGAGTTGGCCCGTCCCCTCCACCGGCTTACGGAGAAGGGGACGCGATTTAATTGGACACGGGAGTGCCACGAGGCCTTCCAAAAATTGAAGGGGTGTCTAACATCCGCACCCCTTCTAGCTTACCCCACTAGCGACGGGGCATTTACCCTGGACACGGATGCGAGCCAGGAAGGATTGGGCGCAGTTTTGTCTCAGACACAGGAGGGCGTGGAGAGAGTGATTGGTTATTATAGTCGGGCCTTAAGTAGGCCCGAGAGAAATTATTGCGTCACTCGCAAAGAGTTATTGGCTATGATGGCTGCCATGAACCATTTCCACCCGTACTTGTACGGGCGGAAATTTTTGGTTAGAACTGACCATTCCTCCTTGCAATGGCTCCTTCGGTTCAAGGAACCGGAGGGCCAAATTGCAAGGTGGTTGGAAAAGTTGCAGCAGTACGATTTTGATGTGGCCCATAGGGCCGGGAAGGCCCATGGTAATGCGGACGCACTCTCTCGGCGTCCTTGTCTGGGGGAAAACTGCAAATTTTGTGCGAGACACGAGGAGAGGGAACAATTGGGCGATTCGGACCCGACCCTCGTTGTCCGGGCAACCCGGGTGAGAGGGCCAATTTTGCCACTAACCGCAGATGAGGAATTCGGAACTTTGGCATGGAGCACGGCCCAGCAGGAGGATCCTGTCCTGGGGCCAGTGTTCAATTGGGTCAAATTGGGGCACAGACCAAAGGGGGAAGAGGTCACCCCCCTCGGAGCACAAACAAAGGCATATTGGGCTCAGTGGCAGACCCTGGAATTGAAAGGCAACATCTTGTATCGCAAGTGGGTGGAGGTTCCCTCTGATAGAACTTCCTGGCTGGTGATAGTCCCTGACAAATTCAAGAACGTCATATTGCAACAGGTGCATGGTACCCGCTCCGGCGGCCATTTGGGCAGGACAAAGACAATATCGCGGGTACGCCGGAGGTTTTATTGGGTGAATATGGGGCGCGACATACAGGACTGGTGTCGGAGATGCGACGCCTGTACTGCCAAAAAGGGACCAGCACGGAGGATGAGGGCCCCCCTTCAATTACACCAGGTGGGGGCCCCCCTAGAGCGGGTGGCCATGGATATCCTAGGCCCACTACCCCGCACCCGCCTAGGTAATAAGTACATCCTCGTTGTGATGGACTACTTCACCAAGTGGCCGGAGGCCTACGCCCTCCCCAACCAAGAAGCAGGGGTGGTAGCGCAGGCCTTCGTGGAAGGATTTGTGTGCCGGCATGGGATTCCACAGGAGTTGCACACCGACCAGGGACGAAATTTTGAGAGCAAATTGCTAAAAGATGTGTGCAGTCTCCTGTCAATTCGGAAAACAAGAACCACGCCCTTGCGGCCCCAATCTGACGGGATGGTGGAACGGTTCAACAGAACATTGATACAACAACTGGCACTGTTCACCGCCACCCGTCAGGATGACTGGGACGAACATCTCCCTTATTTGCTCATGGCCTACCGAACCAGCCAGCACGGGGCCACCGCATGCAGTCCAGCGTTGCTTATGTATGGGCGGGAGTTACGGGCTCCCGCCGACTTGCTATGCGGTCCCGTGCCAGACACAGTGGTTAACCCGCCGAGGGAGGGGTACGCACGTCACCTAGAGGAAGGCATGGAGTTAGTCCATGCCTTCGCCCGCCGCCAACTCCATCTGGCGGGGGAAAAGATGAAGCGCAGGTACGACGACCGGAGCCAGGGGAGTCAATACGCTCCGGGGATGAAGATTTGGTTCTTTAATCCCCGGAGGCGGAAGGGAAGGTGCCCAAAACTCACCTCCCCCTGGCAAGGCCCAGGAGTCGTCCTGTCGCAAATCTGTGACGTGGTCATTAAGATCAAAATGGGGCCACGAGCCCTCCCTCGGATCGTCCACGCCGACCGGATAAGACCTTACACCGGCGAGCAGGCGCCCCCGTGGATTGCCTCGGCTTTAGATGCCGAGGCGGGACCCAGTACCTCTGAATAAGGGGGGCTTATTAGTGCCAGAGGACTGGGGAATTGAGGAGCGATAGGCCCGGTGGGTAAGGGTGGCATCCCTGCCACCCTTCCCATGGGGGGCAAAGGAGCTATAGTTTATGGGGTATATGGCAGTGAAAACTAGCCCGGGTGGGTTAGGTTATATTGATAGGGCCCTAGAAGATGACATTAGGTGACGTTAAGTTTAGTTAGTGACTGATACCTGTAGTGGGGACGCAGGTAGATTAGTGTGGATTATAATGACGTGGGAGCGCAATAGTTTAAAGGGACGACTGGGAAGCGCAAGTTTCAGAGGGGAGTAGTTAGATGAGATGATGCTGTGTGAGAATTGAACAGGTGTGATTGCACAGGTGTGCAACTGGACAGGTGTGAGGAGCAGTGTATGAGTAGTGAGTGTGTGGATCAGCGCGAATGCGCTTGGGGAGAGAAGGGTGCAGGTGGCACCAGGTGTGAGAGCACAGGTGTGCAAGTACAGGTGTGTGGAGAGAGTTGGAGTAAGTGGTACGGAGTGGTGTGCATGGTGCGAAGGTGTGGATGGGGGAAGAGTAGACCCCTTTCACGAGTACCCGGGGCGGGTAGTGTAAGTGTTAGGTAGAGGGTACAGGTAAATTGTGGTTGGATATTGGCATCTGTGGTGCGGGTGACAGAATGGTATTGAGGATGGGTGCATTAGTGTTGTGGAAATGGCTGGGCGTGTAGCCTGTTAGTGTGTGTAGTTGGTTGGGCACTCCACCACTGTGAGGATGTCGGCCAGGTGAGGCCGCAGGTGGGCTCTGGGAGCCGGTAGAGTTGTGAGTGGGTGCCTGAGGATCCCGGGTGTGGATCGGGTAGCCCAGTGCCAGGGAGGGCACCGAGTGGGGAGAGCGCCAGAGGGCCTTCCCCAGGTAGTTAGGTTAGGGTAAGGAGCAGGTAAGCTCGGAGGCAACTGCAGTGGTGGAGGTGTGCAGGTGGGTAGACCCACTGGGAGAGGTACACGCCACAGCCCAGAAATTGTGCGAGGGCACCGGGAGATGAATCGGGGGAGTGAGACCCCAAATTGAAAAGCACCACAGTTTGGCCAATGGGAATTGGTTTGTAGAACCCATAGTGTAAGAGGGCCAATGGTTTGGCCGGAGAAAGACCCCGGGTAGTGTAAAGTTGTTAAAGTCATTTAGGAAATAGTTAGGATTGATGAACCTGTCGCACCATACGCAGCCACTTACCTGTGGTGATGATGATGACTCCACAC
This sequence comes from Myxine glutinosa, assembly GCF_964187855.1. Taxonomy (NCBI): domain Eukaryota; kingdom Metazoa; phylum Chordata; class Myxini; order Myxiniformes; family Myxinidae; genus Myxine; species Myxine glutinosa. Next base: position 101,535,977 of record NC_136271.1, on the reverse strand, counting down.
CTGTGTTTTCTTTGTTTGTGTTGCAGAAATGAGAATTGCTGTGTGGATTTGTGAGACGCATCACGACGTGGATGAGACATTGGGGTGATTCCATCTCTCCCTCCCTAGGAGGGACTGATGATGAATTGGTAATGGCAAATTTTGATGTTCAGTTGGAGATGGCAAATTTTGATGAGAGTTGAAAATGGCAAATTTGATTGGTTAGGAGGGAGAGAAGACGAATTTGGTTTATGGGAGGAACGGGGAAGACAGTAGGGATGTTTGTTGATTTGTAAAGTAGATGTTTATGGGTAGTGTTGTGTTTTGTGGATACAGTAAGGGGTAAGGGAGGGGCCATGTAGGTTACCTGGTGGGGGGGGGGGGGGGGGGCGTACGGTAGGAACGTACCTGTCTCACCTGGTTCCCATGTGCCCCCAGTGTGCATTACCTTGCATTGCGTGCACTTTTGCGCCCTTACCACCTTACTCACTTGTCTGCTTCTTTTGTCTCCCACCTCCGAGGATCTGGCTTTGGGGTAGAGAGAGAGGAGAGAGAGGTGCTGGCTTCGCAGTTGTGGGCCTGCACTTTCGCTGTTTGCTGCCTGGATCGATACACCATATGGACCGCAATGTTTGTGGCCACCCACCATGGACCGCAGCTCTTTTGCGGCCAAGCACCACCCGTGGATGGACCTATGGGTCAACGTGGCACCTATGCCAAACAGGTGAACCACTCTTAGTTGGCCCCTGACGGCCACAATAAAGAAATGGACGCGGTTGGCGCCTTTCTTTATTTTTGAAAGAAGTAAGAAGGCCAAGTGCACCACACGAAGGCAAGACCAGCGGCAGAACATCGGCCGGCTGCGACACCACACAATGATTTATAGACACTTTATTGGTGCACCAGATGGTGCTGACTGTACATGAGGGGGTGGTGCTTTTCGTGCTGGAAAAGGGTGCTCTGCACGTTATTAAAGGCCGTAGGCCACAGAGCACTCGTGGGTTGGTGTATCGATGCTGGCATGCGTGCTCTCTCTATGCATAACATCTGCATGTGTTCCTCCAAAAACAGGTCCTGGATCGTAGTGTAAATAGCAGCGTAGTCTTGTAAATAATGCTCCCTACCGGCTGTATGTTTAGTTTGAGGATTCTTTCCGGATTCGGTTATCCTGTGGGTGTGTTTCTGTGAGGAGAAGGGTGCAACGTCGCAGGGGGACATATTTACTCATTTGTGAATATCTGTAAAACTGTCGCACTCAGGGTAGAGTTAATAGTAGAGGGAACTACATTGCGTGCCACACTAAAGTAGGTAAAAATTTATCGGGTCGGGACGCCCCGAGGGTAGAGAAGGGTGCAATGTTGCGAATATGGAATTTGGCCTCCATATCCGCTTGTAAATATTCCCCTATTTCCCCAATACTCCCCAACTATCCCCAATCCCCCATTCCCTAGTCCAATTGTCTGTAAACAACACTCTGTAGAACCGACCTTCCCCTTTTTCCCCCATTAAATGTCGTGCCCAGGTCCACCGCATCTCAGGTAGACAACTTTCGGACATCTTGCTAGTTATTCTTAGTCTATGTCAGTTAAGGACTCGTTTCCATTAATTCTGACTCTTCGTTGCACCAGAATGTGATTATATGGCACCAGTAGTGAGTTTAGGACCTTCCCATGCCTCCTCCCGTCTTCTTCCCCAAACAACAACAACAACAACTACAACTACAACAACAATTACAACAACAACTACAACAACGGCGCTGCGCGGAGGAGTGTGCGTCCTCACACCGGCTCGGTTAGCCGCCATTGACGATGCGCTCCGACGGGGTTACCACGAAGGGGCTCCCTGTCAGCCCCTCGTCAAGGGCGGAGCCGGTAACCCCCCCGCATGCACCCAATGAGAAGCAACGAGCCGATTCCATCTGGGGCGGAGCTAACGAGCCGAGGGCATGTCACTCCCCGCCGGATATACGCAGCGACTTACCGGATGTGAGGTCAGATGCGCCCCGAGCTTGAGAAGACAAGAGAGCCACCTCCGAGCGCTGAGAGACCTCCTGCATCTTTTGGGCCGCGCTATCCTGTCCCTGAGCACAAGGTGCACCTTGTGCTGGCCATCGAATACCCGCTTTCCTTGCCATCAATCCCCGTGTGAGTCAGCCTTGTCCCGTTTATCTGTCGTCTGTTGGGGCTATTATAAGACCGTAATTAAGTGCCTATCTTACTATGCTGTACCTCTCATCCCTGTAATCTGACCTTCCGCCTTAATATAATCTCCTCCGGAGGTCTTGAGAACCGTATCCCTGGTGTCGTGTCATTTTAATCCCAGCCGTGTGTCTTTTCCTTCATTGATCTAGCGTAGCGCGATTAGTCAACGTTCGGGTATAATCGGGTAACTTGTGCAGACGTGGTCATACCAAACCGCTCGGTAAATAACATCCACCACCACGTCTGTAACAATATGTTCCAAATTTCACCAACGTCCGCTTATGCATTCTTGAGTTATATTTTGAAAACCCTCGAAATCACATTGGTGTCTGACGTCTGTCTGTCTGTCCAAAATGTGTTGCCGGTCATATCTCAAGAACTATACATGAAACTAGCTGAAACTTGGAATACACATCAGCCAAGAGGTCTAGTTAATGGCTTTTGAAACAAATTCCACCTAAGTGCTATAGTTTTTGCTTTAAAATTAAATATACAGGGTGAGTCAAAAGTAGCGCCCGATTTCTATTTATTAACAATTATTTATTATTAACAATATTAACAATATTTATTATTAACAATTATTATTAACAACAACAACATTATTAACAATTATACCCGACAATTATTAACAACATGACATCCCAGAAAGAATCTGACAGCCGAAAAAACAGAAATTGGGCGCTACTTTTAACTCACCCTGTATATAAATATATATACATAAATAAAAATATATACACATATTATAACTCTTCAAAATATTATTACACAAATCTAACATGCTGGCCCAATGGCATAATGGATAAAGCATCAGACTCCCAAGATGGAAATTGCAGGTTCAAATCCCACCTGGGTTGAATATATTTTTTCCCTTACTTTTGCAATTGTTTTGTATCGTCTTGAATAAAGTCTTGTACGATGAACAAACGCATTTTTATTATTTTTATTTTTTTGGGATACAGAGTCGAGGCTCGTGAAAGAGCTAACATTTATCAAACAAACAAAGTAAAAGGGGAGCGGTCGACAAGATGGGGAGAGAAGGGGAGGAAGCACACAAACACAACATTTGAGAGCAGGGACAACGGGAGATGTGTGGGAGGGAGAGGGCCTTGGGGGGGGGGGGGGCAGGATAGGTATAAAACGCAAGGACACCAAGGACTTCCAGGAAAGAAGTCGGCACCTCAAAAAGTGGATTTGGGGTGAAATTAGCGGGGGTAGAAAAGATCAAGGTTTTGGATTGGGGAAGATAAGAGATGGTGGTGAACAGCCGTTTTAAATACCTGGAGGGAGGAGTGGGATTGAAGAGAGTGAGAGAGTTTGTTCCAGAGGCGGGAGAAAAGAGGAATGACGGAGTGACGGAGTGAAGGTGAGCAGAGAGTCTTGATTTTGGCAATTTAACCATGAGAGGGTTGCAGGGAGATATTGTGCGACCTGTAGGAATATTTGGGGGACAGAGCCCAGAGAGAGCTGGGGGAGCAAGGCCGGAGAGGAGTCCGTCATTCTGTCGGTAGAAGACGGAAAGACCACCAACCTGCCTGCGGTGAGTAAGTGAAAGGCCCTCGGAGATAGCGTCATCGCGGGAGATTCCAATGATTCTGAATGCTTTGGTTTCAACAGCGTGAAGACGAGCTAGGTGTGAGGCAGGAGCACCAGCCCAGAGGGGAGAGCAGTACTCCATTGAGCTGCGGATGAAAGCCTTGTATGTGGTGAGGAGCTCAGGTGTGCCAAGGAAGGACTTCGCACGACGGAGGATGCCCAGTCGGCGACTGGCTTTGGAGGCCAGCTTGGAAATGTGGTTTTCCCAGGAAAGATCATGGCAGATAGTGAGACCCAAAAGCTTGAGTGACAGAACTTCTTGGAGAGGATTATTCAGAAAGTAGATGGGAGGGTTGTCCAGTCGGTCTTTTCGGAGAGACATCGTAAGAGTGTAAGATTTGTCAGGATTGAAAGACATGTTCCACTTGTTTGCCCAGTCTGTGATTTTGTCCAGGTCTGCAGAGAGTGAGGAGGCTGCAGACTGCCGATCTGAGGGATGAGGGATGAGGAATGGAGCGGCAGAGAGTGGAGTCATCAGCAAAGAGATAGAGAGGATTTTCAAGAGAGTCAGAGAGATCATTGATGAAGACCAGAAAAAGCACAGGGCCCAGAACACTGCCTTGGGGAACTCCACCCTGAACAGGAAGAGGAGATGAGAGAAACCCATTCAGGGCCACACGTTGACTACGACTAGAGAGGAAGTCCGCCAGCCATGCGTGGAGATTTCCATAGATACCAAAGGAGGAGAGTTTGGTGAGCAGAGCGGGGTGCCAGACCGTATCGAAGGCACGTGATATGTCGAGGGAGACAGCTCTAATTTCCTGTTTGGCATCGAGGACCTCCATCCATTGTTGAGACAGCAGAAGCAGCATGTCCAGAGTTGAGTGACCTGGTCTGAAACCAAATTGATGATCAGAGATCAAGCCATTGGAGAAGAGGAATGATTTCATATCCAAAGCAATGATGGATTCCATGACTTTGCTGATAATTGGGAGAAGTCTGTAGTTGCTAGGATCTGTTTTTGCACCTTTTTGTGCAAAGCGGTGATGTTGGCTGATTTCCAAGCAGATGGCAGTTGACCTTGAGCAAATGAGAGGGTGAAGAGAACAGAGAGAGGGAGCGAAAGAGCAGAAGAACAGGATTTTAGGACCCGTGGGCTGATGCCGTCAGGTCCAGTTGCAGAATCAGAGTCGAGGGTTGACAGAAACTTTTCCACCTTGTCAGGAGGAAAGGACACGGAGTCCAGGAGCAGCTGGGTATGACTGGGTACGTTGGGTACAGAGAGGGATGGGTTTGGGACACAAGATTTAGAGGCAAACACAGAGTTGAGGCATTAAGATTTTTCACGTGCAGAGTCAGCTGTGTAGCTGTTTGAGGTAAGGGAGGGGATGGAGGGGGAACAAACACCAGAAACAGATTTGACCAGACGCCACCAGGATTTGGAAGAGGGAGACAGATAAGAGAGTTCGGTCTTGAGAACGGAGAGATATTGTTTCCTGGCTCTCCTGAGGGTGGACACACACTTGTTTCGGGCTTTGTGAAAGGAAATGAGATTTCCTTCCGTTGGATTTGCTTTCCAGGAGACGAAGGCAAGTTGTTTCTGGGGAACAGCCTCACCACAAGATTCCGTGTACCATGGACGGGAGGAAGGGTATGACAACTGAAGACGAGATGGGATAAATCTGTGCATGAGAGAGAGCAATTTACTTTGGAAGAATTCCCAGGATGAGTTGATGTCAGAGGTGGTAGAGATGGGAGACCAGTCCAGATGATTGATGGCTGCTTGAAGACCGTGCCAGTTGGCCTGAGTGAAATGCCAGACTCGTCGACGCTGAGCAGGCTCCCTGAGAATGGTCAGAGAGATGTCCACTTTAACAAGCACATGATCAGATGAGCCGATTGGAGCAGAAGAAGAGCAGCAGACATTTTCAGGGAAGTTAGTAATTCAGGGAAGTAATTTTGTTCGTATTTAAAATGTATCTTGTGAAAAACGCCAGGGGCATAGAAATGGCCCCTTTATATGGGATGTGCGATGTGGCAAACTATAGAAAAGAAGGGACATTCTTGGGTAAAATGCCAGGGGCATAGAAAAGGCCCCTTAATATAAGGGTATGTGCCATTTGGCAAAGTATAGAAAAGAATGGACATTCCATAACTTGTATAAAATGCCAAGCAATACAAAATAAGGGGCATTCAAAAAATCTGGAAAACCTCAGGTGTGACCGATGACGAACAGACAGACGGACAGACAGGGAGCAAACCTGTCGTCCCCTCTGGTGAAACTGGAAGGGGATGAATGCTAGCATCACAAGATGGAAAGTTAAAATAAATAAACAAATTGGCCATATTGGCACCATCAAAGGCCAATGTCAATAATCTCAAAATGCCAGATATCGGCCGAAATATCAGCCGGGCCGATATATTGGTCGACCACTAAAATTTGGTTTTACCTCTCTCCTCTTGGGTACACCAACCTCTTCCCCAATTTAATTAACTTACTAACTGTCACATACCCAACAGCAAACCAAGCTCTTCTTCTGTCTATTCATGCCTTTCATATTATTTAAATTTCATATTATAAAAGCTCGCAGTGTTAGTGTGAGAAATGTCTGAGGATATCCCGGAGACTCAATAGCTCAGTGGGCTGTCACCGCGTAAGTGATGAGGTTCCTGGGTTTGAGTCCCGGGTTGAGTCAGAATTTTTTCGCACTAGTCCCACGCAGGAATTTACTTCCTGTTTCTTAAAAAAAACAAAAAAAAACTAATCTTATATATATATATATATATATATATTGTTGAGGATTTGAGAATCCTGTGTGTAATTTGTTGTAAAATATACCCTTTTGTGTGCTGTAAATATTTCTTGTAAATACCTCCAATTGTAAAGATCAAAGGTCGTCCTTAGTTAGGCCATCGGACACACGTAGCAAATCATAAGTTTCCCTCAGTAGTTATGTCCTTAGTAACGCCATTGCAGGTGCTCTAACTCGGAGAAGAAGGGTGTGGCCCCGCCTCGCCATCGGGGGGGGGGGGGGGGGGGGGGGAGGGGGGGGAGTCAGCCAAGCGCGAGGGACAAGGCGTGGTTTTGCCAACGCCTCATCAAGGAGGCGGGATCGGTGAGCCCTCGCGACCAATCAAGGCCGAGGCGAGCTGACCGAGGGGCGTTTCCAACAGGCACGCGGGTGAATCCCAAAAGCACGTAATAAAAAGGGACGCGCGGGTTTTTTATAGGGGAGACTGGGAGACTAACACGAATGGTCTCGTGCGCCTACTGCCTCGCCGTGCTGCCCCCCTTGCGCTGGAGCTTGCGCCGCCTCGTGTCCTCTGTGGGCCCTGCTGACTGGAATCGACGCGGGAGAGACCATCATCACGCCACTGGCCCCGAGACCGACTTGCCGCGATCTCTCTGGACCGTGCCCCGTCCTACCGGCATCAAATCCAATCTGCAATTTCCCACCGTGTGCGTCTGTCTTTGTTTGTTCTGTCCCGGGTATAAGTAAGACTGTATAGGTAAGTTAGAATTGCTCTGTGTCCTTCTGCTCCTTCCATTTCCCTGTACATTGCTTTTATTTTATTCTTTTGCTCCTTTTCTTTGTTTGTGTAAATAATAATTAATAAATATCTGTTCTTCCTACTTTTGCCTTTTTCATTCTCGTCCGGTCGTCTTCGTGATTTCCAGATTGAGTGTACGTGGCGCGATTCGGCCAACGCATAGGAATTGGGTCTAGTGTTTGTTAATGGCTCGAACTCCGGGGTTGCTAAACCGCTCAGCAATTAATCCAACTAAAACCGCGGTTCGAGCAGAAGTTATTCCCTCGTTCCCGGCTGGCGGTAGTAATTAGGGAAGCAGCGAACCCCTAGGCCTACGGACCCTACCTACCAACGGTCCGGTAAGGACGTTGCAACTTCGAGGACCACGTCGGTCAGTCATAGACGAGGAGATTAATCCCCCCTCGATAAGGGGGAAAGAGGCCGACGTTGGGTTCCGTAGCAATATATATATATATATATATATGTATATATATATATATATGTATATATATATATATATATATATATATATATATATATATATATATATATATATATATATATATATATATGTATGTATGTATGTATGTATGTATGTATGTATGTATGTATGTCATGTATGTATGTATGTATGTATGTATGTATGTATGTATGTATGTATGTATATATATATGTATGTATATATATAATATATATATATATATATATATATATATATATTATATATATATATATATATATATATATATATAACGTATATATATGTATATTATATATATATATATATATATATATATATATATATATATATATATATATATATATATATATATCAAAGATTCATTCCACTTTAAAACGTTTATTGCTCCTCTTTTACCCCACCAATAAGGTTCATGGTTCAACATTTTATCAAAACAAACTCCCATTTTACGTCCGGACAAAAAACAAAAACAAGCAAAAAAAAACACGCCTTTCTTGCAAATACATTTCCCACCGCGACTTACTTTTTGGGCAGCATGGGCTCTTCATCCAACTTCACAGTTCCTGCAATGCCATCGCACAGCTTTGGGGTAATATTAACTGCCTGGAAGGACAAAAACAAAGAACACATCAAAATTAATGATTCCCAAGCTAAGAAATGTTTACAAAAATTTAATTTTACCATTCAACTACACATAATACTACGACAAAATTCTTAACCATTATTTTGTGATTTTTTTTTAGCTCACCTGGAACGAAGTTCAGGGGAGCTTATGCGATGGCGCGTCGTCCTTCCGCCAGTCCGTCCGTAAATAATTGAAACTTCTCTGAAACCGCTGATGGGATTGCGACCGAATTTGGCACAAATGATATTTGTTGTGTTGTGACTAAAGTTTGTTCACGACATTACCAAAAAAAAAGAAAAAAAAGAAAAAAACCCCCAAAATAGGTATTTTTTGTTTGTTTGTTTAAAGTCTTGTGATTATGTTGGCATGATTCTACATGCTGCCCTGTCTTCTAGCAATCATTGAAATTGGTTTAAAATACCCCTAGTCAGTGCAGTATACCGTTTAGTCTACCAGGTGAGCGCCAGGGGTATTTCCCCTAAGTTTTTTTTTTTTGCTGTCATGATTACCTCCACCACAGAAGGTGGATGAAGGTTATGTTTTCACCCAAGTCTGTTTGTCTGCGAGCAGGATATCTCAAAGAGTTGTGGACGGATTTGGCCAAACATTGGTGGACAGGTTGTGTGTGCAACAAGGACAAATTGATTTGATTTAGTGAAGATCCAGATACGATAATTTTTAAGCTATTCTTCAGCATCGAGAGATCGGGCCAAAAACGATATACGTACAGTACAACACGACATCACATTTACGTTCAAATGTTGTGTTTGTGTCCTTCCCCCTCTCTCCCCATCTTGTCTACCGCTCCGCTTATTTTGTGTTTTATGTATCGGTTTGACTTTTTGTGTGATTAATGTTAACTCTTTCACGAGCCTCGATCTTGTATACCAAAGAAAAACAAAAAAAACGTTATGGATGGATTTTAACAAAACTTGGTGGATGAGTTGGGTAGGCAGTACGAACAAGTAGATTTGATTTTGGTTCAGGTTAGGATGCAGATCAGGCTTATCAGTGGGATACAAAATGTAAACTGTTCAGACCAGCAGATGATGCATTCTACCGAGTGCCGTTCTCATTTTTAATGCATTTTACAAACCCAAGTTTAGAAGGCGCCTGGTTGCATGCCATTCAGCTTCTCTCAAAGTAAAAATTAAAGTAACCATTGCACTGCAAAAGACCACAAAAGTCAGTTGTGCCTTCATTGTGAATAAGGCAAAAGGAAATTGTGTTTCAGGCATGAAAAATGGTTGTAGTTGGGAAGATCCACATTCAAAATGAAGGCACCACGGATGATTATGGTTGCCCAGCAGGAAGCTATGCCAGATGGCCTGGGCCTTGCCTGCAGGGCAGATACACAAGCTGGTGCTGTCTTCATTTTTCAAAGCCGAATGCTTTATTGGATTTTTATTTTCAAACTTGCGGCATCAGATTACACAAGTATTTGCCATAGAATGGAATGAAAACATGATGGAGCCAGGTTAAAGGAGGGAGATTATAAACCAAACTACAAAAACTAAGAATGACTGCATCTGATCATGATCACCTTTTATAATGCCTATTTTTGGGGGAGGCGGGGGGAGGGAGAACCCACCCCCCTCCCTTCCCCAAACCCCATATACCTCCGAAGACCCAAATTTTTCTAATGCCTTGAACAAACATTGGTACATCATGGGTGATCAAGGTTGTGGTGAAGTTTCATCAAAATAGTGTGTGCAGTTTCAGAGGAAAAAGCAAATTCCTATTTTGGGGGGGCCAAACCTGGGTCCACTTTGACCCCGGTAAACCCCCTTAGACCCCGATTTTTTTTAATGCCATGAACAAACTTTAGTCACAACACAACAAATATATTTTTTGCCAAATTTGGTCGCATTCCCATCAGCGGTTTCAGAGAAGTTTCAAGTGTCTAAGGACTGACGGACAGACAACACGCTATCACATAAGCTCCCCTGAACTTTCTTCCAGGTGAGCTAATAAGTTTTTTTTTTTGTTTTTTTTGTATACAAGATCGAGGCTCGTGTAAGAGCTAACATTATCACAAAAAAAAAACGGACACATAAAACATATAAGAAAGGGAACGGGAGACAAGATGAAGGGGAGAGAGAGGGAAGCACACAAGTACAACAGTAGAGAACAGGGACGTCGGGAGATCTGTGGGAGGGAGAGGGCTTGGGGGGGAGGAGGCATGGGAAGGGGGAGAAGGGGGTGTGAGAGGTATAAAACACTTGGACAGTGCCAAGACTTCCAGGAAAGAAGTTATTTCAAAAAGGTGGATCTGGGGTGAATTAACGGGGGCAGAAAAGATCAAGGTTTTGGATGGGGGAAGATGGTGGTGAACAGCTGTTTGAAAGACCTGGAGGGAGGAGTGGGATTTAAGAGAGTGAAGGAGTTTGTTCCAGAGGTGGGAGTAAAGAGGAATGAAAGAGTGAAGGTGAATAGAGAGTCTTGATTTTGGCAATTTCACCAGAAGAGGGTTGCTGGCAGATCTTGTGCAACCTGTAGGAATATTTGGGGACAGAGCACAGACAGAGCTGGGGGAGTTAGGCCCGAGAGGAGTCGGTAGAAGACAGAAAGACAACCTACCTGCCTGCGGTGAGTGAGTGAAAGGCCCTCAGAGTTAGCTTCATCGCTGGAGATTCCAATGATTCTGAAAGCTTTGGTTTCAACAGCGTGAAGCCGAGCTAGGTGTGAGGCAGGAGCACCAGCCCAGAGGGGAGAACAGTATTCCATTGAGCTGCGGATAAAAGCCTTGTATGTGGTGAAGAGTTCAGGCGTGCCAAGTAGGGCTTCGTGAGATTTGTCAGGATTGAAAGACATGTTCCACTTGTTGGACCAGTCTGTGATTTTGTCCAGGTCTGCAGAGAGTGAGGAGGCAGCAGACTGCCGTTCTGAGGGATGAGGTATGGAGTGGCAGAGAGTGGAGTCATCAGCAAAGAAATAGAGAAGATTTTCCAGAGTCGGAGAGATCATTGATGAGGACCAGAAAAAGCACAAGGTCCAGAACACTGCCTTGGGGAACTCCAGCTTGACCCGGAAGGGGAGATGAAAGAAATCCATTCAGGGCCACAGGTTGACTATGGCCAGAGAGGAAGTCCACAAGCCATGTGTGGAGATTTCCATGCATACCAAGGGAGAGTTTGGTGAGCAAAGCGGGGTGCCAGACCGTATCGAAGGCACGTGATATGTCAAGGAAGACAGCTCTGATTTCCTGTTTGACATTGAGGACCTCCATCCAGTGTTGCGATAGCAGAAGCAGCCTGTCCAGTCGAGTGACCTGGTCTGAAACCAAATTTATGATCAGAGATCAAGCCATTTGAGAAGAGGAAGGATTTGATATCCGAAGCAATGATGGATTCCACGACTTTGCTGATAATTGGGAGCAGGATGATTGGTCTGTAGTTGCAAGGATCTGTTTTTGCACATTTTTTGTGTAAAGCGGTAATGTTGGCTGATTTCCAAGCTGATGGCAGATGATCTGGAGTAAAAGAGAGGGTGACGAGAACAGAGAGAGGGTGTGAAAGAGCGGCAGAGCAGGATTTTAGGACCCGTGGGCTGATGCAGTCTGGTCCATGTGCAGAATCAGAGTCGAGGTTTGACAAACTTCTCCACCTTGTCAGGAGAGAAGGACACATAGTCCAGGAGCAGCTGGGTATGGTGGGTACAGAGAGAGATGGGTTTGGGACACAAGATTTTGAGGCAAACTCAGAGTTGAGGCATTCAGCTTTTTCACATGCGGAGTCAGCTGTGTAGCCGTTTGAGGTAAGGGAGGGGATGGAGGGGGAACAAACGCTAGAAACAGATTTGACCAGACACCACCAGGATTTGAAAGAGGGAGACAGGTTTGAGAGTTCATTCTTGAAAGTAGAGAGATATTATTTCCTGGCTCTCCTGAGGGTAGACACACACTTTGTCTGGGCTTTGTGAAAGGAAATGGGATTGCCTGCCGTTGGATTTGCCTTGCAGGAGGCGAAGGCAAGTTGTTTCAGGGCAACTGCCTCACCACAAGATTCCGTGTACCATGGACGGGAGGAAGGGTATGACAACTGAAGACGAGATGAGATAAATCTGTGCATGAGAGAGAGAAATCTTTAATCTTTATGAAATCTTTAATCTTTATTTAAAAGAGATAATATTTTTTCAAAAAAAACAAACAAAAAAAACCAAAACCTCGTATTGTTTAGTTTTGGAACGGCACACGTAAAAATGTGCAAAAATGATGCAAACAATTTTCAAATGCAGAGGTTGAGGCTCATAGAAGAGTGTAAAAACAGAGCAAAGGGTGAACAGATGAAGTAGGCCAAAGGAGAAACAGGTGAAAAAGAATGCACACATTTACCACAGTGGAGAAGGGGGGACATGGACTAGTCAGGTGTCGAAAAAAACATCAAACTTTCATGGAAAGTGGCAAACAACAATTAAGTCTGCAGCAAGTTAACTAAACGCACGTTCTGCCTCAATGAATACCTCGTCATCACATGATCCACACTCGTAGAGGCCCAAGAGGAAGTCACAGAGTGGGTGAGGCTCTCCAACAAAGAGCATGTCACTACCAATGCTGTTCCTCAACACTGTGTGAAGAAAGATTGTGGAATGGGCATTTATACAAGTTGATGGATGAGGAACAGAGTAAGATCACAGTCAAATTTAACAGAAAAGTCTAAATCTCAGCATTAACACAAGGAAAAGCTGTATAAATGAGCAAATATGCAAAAATTGATATAATATAACATGCTTGGCCTCGTAGGTATTTGTCCTCTTGTCATGGAAGAGCAAGGTGACTGAAAATCACACATACTGTAAATCGAATGAGATACTGCATATACAATTTTTAAATACATTACAATAAATGGACTGATAAAATTATAATGCATGACCCTCGTGCACCGTTATGCCACAGAGTGATATTGAGGATGACCTCTCAAGGTGTATAAAATGCTCCAAAGGCTCAGCGTCTCAACAGCTTCTGACAGGCTAGCCACGATTAGACCTTCTTGAAGGAGTTCTTTTCACTAATGCGGGTACAGGTGAAAGACGAATCACTGGCACCTTAAAACCAGTTGCTTCGGGCAGATGGGGCTCGTTAGCCCGGGAAGGCAGCTCATCTAGGGAAACTGAATCCAAATCAGCCGCTGTCTTGCGGTTCAGGTTTTAAAACCAAAGACTAACGGTTTAAAGGCAGCAATCCTTTTTAATTGAGGTGGCCTTTACATTTGTTAACCCGTAAGCCACCCTTGGGCAAGGTGCACTACCCTCATTGCAGCTACCAGATCAGCATTATGTGAAGCCACAGGAGCTGGTGGTCGTTGGCCATGCAGGCAGCTGACATTTCCAATAATGGCTGCATGGACCTGATGCTCAGCAGAGGATTCTCTGATGGAGAAGAATGGCTAGGTTCACCCGTCTGGTATAGACACTGCCCGGAAGAAGGCAATGGCAAACCACCTCCATAGATGCCAAGAAAACAATCATGATCAGAAATCTAAGCGATAAATCTGTGGTTCCGAATGATGACCCCTTCACCCCAACATTTGAAAGCACTCAAATGGGTACTGGGGAAGAGCAAAGTGTTTTGATGGAACTGGATCAAAGTCACAAGGAAATTGTGCAAGCCAAAAATTTAACTAAGTTTACCCAGAAGTTAAAATTTAACATTTACGTTTAGACACGCACCCACACACTTTGTTTTACATATTTTATGCTTGTGTGGTTATACATACACACACGCACATACAAGGTAAAATGTGGTTAAAGTGGACAATCATATGGTTGGTTGTAATGCAGTGGAGGCTTTGCTGTTTTAAAATCAATTCTGCCTTGAGTACGGTGTGTTGAGGACAGCCGTGTCATGATGGCGAGGTGGGGTGAAAGCCAGCCGGCTCTCCCTGTGTGAGTGTTTGTGGGAAGGCGTGTGGAGCTGCTCACAACACTGGTTCTGGATTGAGAAATGCAACCATCTCGCAGGGGCGACTGTTTTATAATTAATTAATTAATATGAACGATTTGTATGTTGCATTTTGAATGTTAACGAAATAGTCTACCATTTTAAATGACAACTGGGATTTACAGTCACCTGAAAAAGTAAGTACACTCCATGTAAAGTTTTGACTTTTTCAACATATTGTCGTGCGACTCCAGTTAACACGAGAAGGTCACGGATGGACCGAAACGGATTTAATGGAGGCGATAACCAAACACGGATTCGGCTATATGTCGCGCGGGAGGAAGGAGGAAAATGGAGGCTGCGTAAGCACTTAACTGCAACACTCCGACCCTGTAGGGGCTATCAACTCAAGCGGGCACTGGTTTGAAAGGGGATGGAAAATAATACAAGGGTTTGAATGAATGAAGAATGATCGTTTTAAGGCCATTTTCCCCGCGAGAGCAGGGGTTAGCCTTGCGGGCCCCATGACAATCATGGTTCCCTGTTTTGAGGCAATGTTTTTATGGCCGGATGCCCTTCCTGACGCCAACCCTTAGTCGCCTCTTACGATGCCCAGGGATACAGTGTACCTATTCTAAATCGGGGTACACACAGGGATCATTCATCCCAGCAAGCTGGTACTCAATTTGCCGACCTCGGAAGGATGACAGGCTGAGTCAACCCCCCTGGCGTTAATTCAGCGATCGACCGGGATTCAAACTCAGGATGCTAGGATCCCAAGCTGGCACCCTAACCGCTAAGCCAACATCAGGCTCCAGGCCAACACCAGGAATTACAAGGGTTTATTAAAGTAAAAAGGAAAGGACAGGAAAAAGCATGCGTCGGAAATAAAATGTCCTAAATTGGGACGTCCCCACACACAGATATCAGAAACGAGACAGGGATATGAATTAAAGGAAAAGAACACGTTTTGTAAAATGTAATGGGGATTGGCCTTATCTGTCCCTCGTCTTGTCTTGGTATCGTCCACCACGCGGCTCCAAGCTCCGCTCGTGCTCGCGCGCCACCAGGCCTTGCTCCAAATTCCAAAGCACCCACGAGGTCCCACAGCAGGAAAAGCACCGCGCGTCCAACGCAGGCTAGCAGCTCCAAGCGAGGTCGATCTTCACACACGATCGGCCTGCCACGTCCCGGTCAGCTCTCTCGAAGCAAACATGCAAGACGCAAGCGAACTCCACTCGGGCTATGACTCAACTCAACTCGGGCTGCACAAAACGAAGCGCCGGATGTCCAAAAAGGCGAGCTGCGCAAACAAGAGCACGAACCGCAAGAGATGCAAGAGCCGCAAGAGACCCGTGCTGCGTAGGACGAAGAAGAGCCAAGAGAGCGAAAAATGGCGTTCGGCGCTCCCTTAAATAACGTTTTCGGTGACGTCGGCCTTGGCGCGCTACCAACCAGCGACTTCCACCAAACGTTTCAGCTTCGCGCCTCTCGCACTCGTTGGCTGGAGGTTCGCGCCCAGCGCGCTGACCAATCACAGGACCGTAGCGTGGCGATAGCTCGTAACCTGTAGTATGGTGATAGCACATAGCGTGTAGCGTGGTGATAGCACGTAGGGTGTAGATAGCGCGTGGCACTCGATGTGGTTAGGCCTGTCGGAGGTGTAATTGGCGGCGGCCATCATCGGCGGTGCCCCGGCCTGGTTTCTTTGCCTGTTCCTTCCAAAGTCACTGTCAGGGAAGGGAGTCATTTAATGTTGCACTAAGGAGATCCCAACTAAGTGTCTACAGGTGTGCAGTGCCATACGGGACAAAGGTTTGGCTGACCAGGTGAGACATACAGGGGCTTTACTCTTTAATCCCAATGCTACTTATCACTCGAACATCCTGGTATGCTCACAGGTATACTCTTAACCGACAAAATGCCGACACATGAAACTTATTACAAGGTAGATAGATTCCTTACTGCGACAGACGAAGCATGCTATCTACACAGATCTACCTGGCTCTACATATCACTACCCCCACTGACATAACAATATTTCAACATACAGCTATTTGATCTTCATTTCAACAATATTGATAGATAAAGGTGATATGATACAACAAATATCATGAAACATTTATATTTTGTAGTCCATTGTATAATTTAAATAAACATAAATGCAAATTTCACATGTGGAAAAAGTAAGTACACCCTTGGCTCTCATAGGTGGTATTGCCCCCCTTTGGCAGAAACAACCTCAAGTAGGCATTTCTTACAACTGTCTACCAGTCTCTGACATCGACTGGGAGAAATTTTTGCCCACTCCTCCATGCAGAATTCTTTCAGCTGTGCGATGTTTGAGGGGTTTCTTGCATGCACAGCTCGTTTCAAATCCCCCCACAACATCTCGATGGGATTTAGATCCGGGCTTTGATTTGGCTATTCCAGAACCCTCCATTTATTTCTTTTCAGCCATTCCTTGGTGGATTTACTGGTATGTTTAGGGTCATTGTCATGTTGCATGGTCCACCTTCGGTTGAGCTTCAACTTTCCGACAGATGGCCTCACATTATCCTCAAGCACCCTCTGGTACAATGAAGAATTCATAGTGGATTCTATGATGGTGAGCTGCCCAGGCCCTGATGCAGCAAAGCTGCCCCAAACCATAATATTTCCACCACCATGCTTTACAGTTGGTATCAGATTCTTGTGGTCAAATGCTGTCTTTGGTTTGCGCCAAACATGTCTTCTGGTACTGTGGCCAAATAGCTCTACCTTTGACTTGTCTGTCCAGAGCACATTGTTCCAGAAGTGTTGGTCTTTGCCGAGGTGTTCATTGGCAAACTTTAGTCTTGCCCTGATGTTTTTTCTGGACAGCAAAGGTATCCTCCTGGCACACCTCCCATGTAGATCAAATTTGTGCAGCCTCTTTCTCATGGTAGACTCGTGCACTTTGACATCAACAGTGGCAAGAGCTACCTGTAGGTCCCGTGATGACATTCTGGGGTTCTTAGAGACTTCTTTCAGCATCTTGCGGTCTGCTCTCGGGCTGAACTTGCTGGGGCGGCCTGGCCTGAACAAGTTGGCAGTTGTTTGGAATCTGCTCCACTTGTAGATGATCTTCCGGACAGTTGAATGATTGATTTCAAATTGTTTGGAGATCTTTTTAAATCCCTTCCCAGACTCGTCGGCATCTATAACCTCTTTCTGAAGGCCTCAGAGAGCTCTTTTGATCTAGGCATGTTGACGCCGCAAACTTCAACAACAAAGAGCAAACCAAACTAAATGTCTGAGGTTTAAATAAGACAGGTTCCTCCAAGATCCTCTCTAACGATGTTCTAATCATTTGCACCTGAGCTGGTGCACCTGATTCTAATTTTAGGTATTTGAAGTAGTGATAAATGTAGGGGTGTACTTACTTTTTCCACATGCGAAATTTGCATTTATGTTTATTTAAATTATACAATGGACTACAAAATGTAAATGTTTCATGATATTTGTTATATTATATCACCTTTATCTGTCAATATTATTGAAATGAAGATCAAATAGCTGTATGTTGAAATATGTTGAAAAAGTCAAAACTACATGGGGTATACATACTTTTTCACGTGACTAAGTGGAGCAGGTGCAAGTTAAATTAATTGTACTGTGGTTAAAGATTGTTTTAAAAATGAATAGATGTATATTTCATACAAAGTCAAGGTACCGAAGAATCTGCATTCATCTGTCTCGCATGTGGTAGACTTTTGGTCCAGTTCGACGTTATCTGCCTTTCGCCTTGAATGATGTAACCAACCGTGTGCTTGAGTGTAAAAATATCAGCTCAACTGGAGTGTCCAGCTAGAGAGAGTCCGGCAGCAAATAACTTAATTGGAAAATATTAATTGGCAAATATTAACTAGATATGTGACGATTCTCTCTTCATGCTTGCATGAATTAACTTTGAACTCTGTAACATCTACATGCAGGCATGAATAAAATATTGAACTCTGCTGTTACGCTTGGAAACTCATTGGTGAAGACCAATATTTATTCTTCCACCCCCGAAAGTGGCCGGAGGCATTATGTTTTCGGGTTGTCTGTCCGTACGGGCTAAACCTCGATTTTTCTCTGCAACCACATGTCCAATTGAGACAAAACATTCAGGGTAGGAGTGCCACCCATGCAGAATGTTTTTATGACAATACGTTAACGTTAACACTTCATAGGTCACGTGGTATGGCAGCCATTTTGGATTAAATGAAAATAGTAAAAAAAAGTTATTTCTCGGAAACCGCTGAATGGAGAAATTTGAAACTTGGCACATTGTCAAATACTCCCAATGGGGCACAAAAGCATGATAATTATGACATCATAGGTGAAGTCAGATCTCGCGAGATCTCGGAGACGGTGGGAGGGATTTTCGAAGCTCCACACGGTCTCCACGTTTTTCGAAGTTAAGTCTGTTCACAATTGTATTTTGTCGAAACTGTATTTATCTTTCGGTGTGTGAAGTTATTGTGTGCAACTTTGGTTGTTTCTCGGTGTTTATCTTTCATAAATTGATCGTCTGTTTGCCGTGTCGTGTCTTGAGGCCTTGTACAGTGTGCACTGTACAACCTTGAGGCTTTGTTTTTCTCTCAGCGGTCCGTCGTTTGTGATCCAATAACTTTCGTTCTCTGTATTCCCAGGCTTTTCACCCATAACCTACTTCCTTGTGTAAATCTCAACTCAAAAAAAAAAAAAAAAAAAAAAAAAAAAAAAAAAAAAACATTTCCTTCTCTGTTCTCATTCGTTTATTCATTCTTATTCGTTCGTTCGTTCTTCGACCACGTGTTTCTCCCCCATTTCCCCAGATAGTTTTCACTCATTAACCTTCAATGTTTACACTTTCCCCTCAAGTTATGTATTCCGTCATATTTTATAACACCTTTTTCTTCTTCTTCTTCTTCTTTAAAAGGCTGCTTTCGACTTGCTCACCAAATCAATTCATCCCAAAAAAAATATCCATCTCCTATAGTGCCTTTTTTCTACATTCCCTAAACTCTCCTGCACTCCATCCTCCATCCAGCGTCCTTAAACGTATTTTTAACTCGAAGGTCACAAGAAACTCATTTTGCAATAAATGTTCGTTTCCCATAAATCGTACACTTTCAAAAATCCAATCTCACCCCTCCCCTCCAAATCTTCCCCATAACCCCTCCCCTCCAAATCTTCCCCATCACCCCTCCCCTCCAAATCTTCCCCATCACCCATCCCTTTCAAATCTCCCCCCTTGCCCCCTCCCTCCTAAACTACCCCCTCACCCCTCCCCGCCAAGACGCCCCCTCGCCCCTCCCCTCCTAGACTCCTGCCTCACCCCTCCCCTCCAAATCTCCCCCATATCCCATCCCTTTCAAATCCCTCCCCTTGTCCCTTCCCTCCCAAACTCCCCCCTCACCCCTCCCCTTCCCCTTCAAACCTCCCCACCCTCATTGCTTCTCAATTTCCCCCCTCTCACTCCCCCTCCTCAAAGCGTCCTCCCCGCTTCTTCCCCCTTCAAACTCTCACCTCCATCTCCCCCAACCTTCTGCCTCGCTCTTCCCCCTCCTCAAATAACACCTCATTGTGGCTCACCCAATCACCATCAAACCTTTTGTCCGCCCCATCCTTCCCTTTCTCCGAGCTATTCTGAAATCTCTGACACACCTTCAACAGCTCTCCCTATCTCTTCCACCTCTTCCACATCTTACCCTACCCCTCCTCCCCCCTGTTCTGTATCTGATGCTCCCCCTTCCTCTTCATTAACGGTATGGACCTCAAACATCCGGGGCCTTCGTTCAAACTTAACTGATCTCTCCATACAGGTTGCTTCTGTCAAACCAGACGTGATCTGCTTAACAGAAACTTTCCTCCTTTATGATGTCTCTGATTCCATAGTATCTCTCCCGGGCTACTCCCTCCTCCGGTATGATAGACCTGAGCCTCGTCCTGGAGGCGGGGTTGCTATCTTTATCAAAAACTCTCTTCCTCACTCGCCCTGCACTGCACTCTCTCCACCTCACCCCCAGGAATACCTCTGGCTACGGCTTCCCCTTCACTCCCACCTCTTGTTCATATGTGTGTTGTACCGTCCACCAAACAGTGATGACTCCATCTACATCTCGCTGTCTGATGATATGGACCAACTTCTATCTACTCATCCCAACTCTCTCTTCCTCATATGTGGTGATTTCAATTGTCACCATGCCAGTTGGCTGGGTGTGGGTACCTCTCTCACCAGCCATGGCTCTTCAGCAAAGGACTTCCGCGACTCACTGGGACTGACACAATCTGTCAATTTCCCGACCCGGATCTCAGTCAACGGAACATCTTCTCTTCTGGACTTGGTTATGACTAACTTCCCTGAAAATGTCTGCTGCTCTTCTTCTGCTCCGATCGGATCATCTGATCATGTCCTTGTTAAAGTGGACATCTCTCTGACCATCCTCAGGGAGCCTGCTCAGCGTCGACGAGTCTGGCATTTCACTCAGGCCAACTGGCACGGTCTTCAAGCAGCCATCAATCATCTGGACTGGTCTCCCATCTCTACCACCTCTGACATCAACTCATCCTGGGAATTCTTCCAAAGTAAATTGCTCTCTCTCATGCACAGATTTATCCCATCTCGTCTTCAGTTGTCATACCCTTCCTCCCGTCCATGGTACACGGAATCTTGTGGTGAGGCTGTTGCCCAGAAACAACTTGCCTTCGTCTCCTGGAAAGCAAATCCAACGGAAGGAAATCTCATTTCCTTTCACAAAGCCCGAAACAAGTGTGTGTCCACCCTCAGGAGAGCCAGGAAACAATATCTCTCCGTTCTCAAGACCGAACTCTCTTATCTGTCTCCCTCTTCCAAATCCTGGTGGCGTCTGGTCAAATCCGTTTCTGGTGTTTGTTCCCCCTCCATCCCCTCCCTTACCTCAAACGGCTACACAGCTGACTCCGCACGTGAAAAAGCTGAATGCCTCAACTCTGTGTTTGCCTCTAAATCTTGTGTCCCAAACCCATCCCTCTCTGTACCCACCATACCCAGTCATACCCTGCTGCTCCTGGACTCCGTGTCCTTTCCTCCTGACAAGGTGGAAAAGTTTCTGTCAACCCTCGACTCTGATTCTGCAACTGGACCCGACGGCATCAGCCCACGGGTCCTAAAATCCTGCTCTGCTGCTCTATCTCACCCTCTCTCTGTTCTCTTCACCCTCTCTTTTGCTCAAGGTCAACTGCCATCTGCTTGTAAATCAGCCAACATCACCGCTTTGCACAAAAAAGGTGCAAAAACAGACCCTAGCAACTACAGACCAATCAGCCTTCTCCCAATTATCAGCAAAGTCATGGAATCCATCATTGCTTCGGATATGAAATCTTTCCTCTTCTCCAATGGCTTGATCTCTGATCATCAATTTGGTTTCAGACCAGGTCACTCTACTCTGGACATGCTGCTTCTGCTGTCTCAACAATGGATGGAGGTCCTCAATGCCAAACAGGAAATTAGAGCTGTCTCCCTCGACATATCACGTGCCTTCGACACGGTCTGGCACCCCGCTCTGCTCACCAAACTCTCCTCCTTTGGTATCCATGGAAATCTCCACGCATGGCTGGCGGACTTCCTCTCTAGTCGTCGTCAACGTGTGGCCCTGAATGGGTTTCTCTCATCTCCTCTTCCTGTTCAGGCTGGAGTTCCCCAAGGCAGTGTTCTGGGCCCCGTGCTTTTTCTGGTCTTCACCAATGATCTCTCTGACTCTCTCGAAAATCCTCTCTATCTCTTTGCTGATGACTCCACTCTCTGCCGCTCCATTCCTCTTCCCTCAGATCGGCAGTCTGCTGCCTCCTCACTCTCTGAAGACCTGGACAAAATCACAGACTGGTCAAACAAGTGGAACATGTCTTTCAATCCTGACAAATCTCACACTCTTACTATGTCTCTCCGAAAAGATCGACTGGACAACCCTCCCATCTACTTTCTCAACAATCCTCTCCAAGAAGTTCTGTCGCTCAAGATTTTGGGTCTCACTATCTGCCATGATCTTTCTTGGGAAAACCACATTTCCAAGCTGGCCTCCAAAGCCAGTCGCCGACTGGGCATCCTCCGTCGTGCGAAGTCCTTCCTCGGCACACCTGAGCTCCTCACCACATACAAGGCTTTCATCCGCAGCTCAATGGAATACTGTTCTCCCCTATGGGCCGGTGCTCCTGCCTCACACCTAGCTCGGCTTCACGCTGTTGAAACCAAAGCTTTCAGAATTATTGGAATCTCCCGCGATGAAGCTATCTCTGAGGGCCTTTCACTCACTCACCGCAGGCAGGTAGGTGGTCTTTCTGTCTTCTACCGACTCCTCTCCGGCCTTGCACCCCCAGCTCTCTCTGTGCTCTGTCCCCCAAATATTCCTACAGGTCGCACAAGATCTGCCAGCAACCCTCTGATGGTTAAACTGCCGAAATCTCGGCTCTCTGCTCACCTTCACTCTTTCATTCCTCTTTTCTCCCGCCTCTGGAACAAACTCCCTCACTCCCTTCAATCCCACTCCTCCCTCCAGGTCTTTAAAACAGCTGTTCACCACCATCTCTTATCTTCCCCCATCCAAAACCTTGATCTTTTCTACCCCCGCTAATTCACCCCAGATCCACCTTGTTTGAAATTCCAACTTCTTTCCTGGAAGTCCTGGCAGTGTCCATATGTTTTATACCTCTCCCACCGCCCCCTTCCCATGCCCCCCCCCCCCCAAAGCCCTCGCCCTCTCTCAGATCTCTCGATGTCTCCATGTCTCTCGGTCCCTGCTCTCAAATGTTGTGTTTGTGTCCTTCCCCCTCTCTCCCCATCTTGTCTACCGCTCCCGATGTTATATGTTTTATGTGTCGGTTTGTCTTTCTGTGTGATTAATGTTCGCTCTTTCACGAGCCTCGATCTTGTGTACAAAAAAAAAAAAAAAAAAAAAAAAAAAAAAAAAGTGGTACACCAGCCAAAAATGTTTTAATCGAATTCCTTATCCTAAAAATCTGAAATTGCATGCACATGATCCAAGACCCATTTGTATTGAAATATTAAATTTATGACATCATAGGTCACATGGTATGGCAGCCATATTGGATTGAACCTAAACCCTAAAAAAACATCTTTGCCCAAACCACCAAATCGATAGACTCGAAACTTTACGTGCGTCATTGACTAGACATGGCGATTAAAAGACGACCACAAAAACGTCATTGGTCACATGGTGTGGCAGCCATATTGGATTGAAGGAAAATATTAAATAATTATATCTCTGAAATCGCTTAGCCTACCGATGCGAAATTTTATGAATATAAACGATCACCATTGTTGCATATAATTTGATGATGATGTCGTAGGTCACATGGTTTGGCAGCCATCTTGGATAGAAAAATGAACCTTATCCACAACAACACACAACATGCATTTTAAGGCCATTTCTGCCCTATTTTCTGCATCTCCCCTTGTTAACCCCCTTGCCCGCATTTCTTCTTGCACCATCTTTAGCCAAGTCTTTCTCAGTCTTCCCCGTCCTCTACTTCCTTCTACATTAACTTCCATCACACTTCTCAACCAGTCACTTTCATCCTTCCTCAATACATGGCCAAACCATCTCAACCTGTTCCTCTTCACAGCATCAATCACAGGCAATATTCCCATCATCTTTCGCAATTCATCATTTGTCTTCCTCTCTCTCAACGATACTCCGCACATCCATCGAACCATTCGCATTTCCACCCTTTCCAGCCTTCGTTGCTGCTCTACGTTCATTACCCATGTCTCGCTCCCATAAATCATAACACTTCTCACACATGCAGCATACACCTTTCCCTTCAGCTTCAGCGACACTCTCCTCCTCATCAGCACGCCACTCAGTTCCCGAAACTTCTTCCATGCACATCTCACTCGAGCAACCGTTGCCGAGTCTGATCCACCTTCTCCATTCAGCATGTCTCCGAGGTAGCAAAATGTTTTCACACCTTCCAGCTTCACGCCGTCTCCAAGATCCAACTGAACATTTCCTCCATCTGCAGCTCCCTCTGTGCACACCTCACATTTGAATGTAGCTGCCACACTGGTTAATGACCCTCTCAGACCACTACATTTTTGATGAACCCACTCAGCACACATTGTACATTGAATGGAGTTCACTCCGACACCCTTCCTGCACACAGCACACGGCCACTTCCCAGTTCTTTCCACCTCACCACATGCTTTACCACTTGCCATCACCTTTGTCTTTCCGATATTCACCTTCAGACCTTTTGTCTCCATACATTCCTTCCACTTGTTCATCTTTTCCTTCAGTCCATCCATACTTTCCGCAATCAACACCAGATCATCTGCATACAACAACTCCCACGGTAAACCCTCCTTTACGGTCTGAGCCAGCACCTCCATCACAGCTACAAATAGTAGTGGACTTAGTACCGACCCCTGATGCATTCCCACCTTCACCTCAAACTCACCACTGTTCCCGTCCTTCGTCCTTACAGCTGTGCGTGCTCTTTTGTACATTGCCATCACTACTCTGATCAACCATTCCTCCACTCCTAACTTCCTCAATGCCCATGTCAATACTTTGCGTGGAACCCTATCGAATGCTTTCTCCAGATCAACAAACCCAAAAAACAACTTCTTCCTCTTATCCATGTACTTCTCCTGCAACTGCCTCACAATGAAAAGCGCATCTGTCGTTCCTCTTCCTGGCATAAATCCAAACTGCATTTCGTCGATCTTCACTTTCTTCCTTATCCTCCTCTCCAACACCCTTTCCAATACCTTCATTCCATGCTCCAATAACTTTATCGCTCGGTACGAGCCACACTCCAGAGGGTCACCTTTCCCCTTGTATAGAGGGACGAGGGTACTCAGTTCCCAATCGACTGGAATGCGGCCTTCTTTCACCACCAGATTACAGATCTCTGTCATTCTCTTCACACCCCAACTTCCTGCTGCCTTCAACATATCTCCCACAACTCCCGTCGGCCCTCCCGCTTTTCCACTCTTCATTGCTTTTATCGCTTCCTCAACTTCCTTCTCAGTTATCTTCTCTGCCGGTCCTAAAACTGGGTTACTCTCTATGTTGCCATCCCATTCATTCTCTGTATTCAACAGCATTTCCATATATCTTTTCCATCTTCCTTTAATTCCATCTGGGTCAACAACGATTTGTCCCACTTCATCCTTCAAGCAACTCACCCCCATCACATCACACCTCTCTTTCGCTATCTGCTTTGCAATCCTGAATACTGCTTTCTGACCCTCTTCCGAATCCAAGCGTTCTCCGAACATTTTCCTACATGCCTCCTGCGCCTTTGCTACCTCTTTCTTTGCAGCCTTCCTGGCTGCCTTATAACTTTCATGCTCTGCTGTTTCTGCTCCCGTACCCTTCGCCTTC
Source organism: Myxine glutinosa (assembly GCF_964187855.1). Taxonomy (NCBI): domain Eukaryota; kingdom Metazoa; phylum Chordata; class Myxini; order Myxiniformes; family Myxinidae; genus Myxine; species Myxine glutinosa. The sequence goes on along the minus strand of NC_136271.1, from coordinate 101,510,374 downwards.
TGCCACTCTTTGAACTTCTTCCTCTTCTCGTCAATCCTCTTTCCAACATCAACATCCCACCACCATGTTTCCGAGTGCCTCGGTGGTCCTTTTGTCCATCCACATACCTCACCAACGGCTCCCAACAGACTAGCTTTCATTGACATCCAACCACTTTCAAGCTCAACCACATCATCCTCTACCCTACTCAGCCTCTCTTTTAATGCCTCCCTTACTGTCACCTCTTTCAACCTCCACACCTTCATTCTCGGTTGGTACTTCACCCGCCGAGCTCTCCTCGCACCTTTCACCCTTATGTCGCAGACAACCAAGTGGTGCTGTGAAACAGCCTCCTCCCCGGGGATCACCTTTGTGTCCCGGAGGTGCCCCCTATCTCGCCGACGCACCATCAGGTAGTCAACTGTTGTCGTCGACCCACCTGACGTGTATGTAACAAGCTTATTGTCCTCTTTCTGGAACTGAGTATTACAAATCAACAAATCAGCTCCATCAGCAAACTCCAAAATCCTTTCACCTTCTCCATTTCTCACACCATATCCGTAACCCCCATGAACTCCCTCAAAACCATCCATACTCCTTCCCACATGTCCATTCAGGTCTCCTCCCACCACAACAACTTCCTCATCTTTCACGTTTTCCATCAGCTTCTCTATCGCACACCAGAACTTGTCCTTCTCTTCATCGCTTCGACCAACCTGCGGAGCATATCCCGAGATGACGTTCACCAAGAGCTTTCCAATCATCATTTTCACCATCATCAACCTTTCACTCACTCTAGTCACACTCACCACACTGTCTACAAACTCCTCAGAAAACAGGACACCAACACCATTCACGCCCTCCAGGCACCCTTGCCACACAAACTTGTATTTCTGTCCCTGCCTACCCTTCACCATTCTCACACCACTTCCCTTCCATCTCGTCTCTTGCACACAACATATGTCCACTCTTCTTCTGACCAATACTTCCACCACTTCTCCTGATCTCCCTGTCATTGTCCCCACATTCCATGTCCCAAACCTCAGAAACCGATCTCCACTTCGGGCTGCACCCTGCCCATATGTACTTGTGATTGTCATGGTTCTCTTTTTGAGGCAATGTTTTTATGGCCGGATGCCCTTCCTGACGCCAACCCTCTTAGTCGTCTCTTACGACACGCAGGGATACGGTGTACCTATTCTGACCAGGGTACACACTGGGAAACGTTTAAAACATGTAAATTCTGGGGGGGGGGGGGGGGGGGGGTGTCAGCATCACGGCTGCGGTTTAAACATATTCCAACAATATCCAAACAGAACGATGAAAAAACAATCCGGGAAAAGTCTCCAAGCGAGAACGTGGATTTGAGAAAGAAGGAGCAGAGGCGGAAGAAAACGAGATACAGGGGGCGGGGCACAAGCCGTGACGAGGAGGAGAGCGAACAAGCACGTGTCCGGGAGGAGAGAAAGAATCAATATAGAATTATTTGTCTAGGGAGGTGAGGTGAGGAGGAGAAAACAAAATAAAAGAAACAAGCAATACAGCGAAGGAAATAATCCAAACCGACAAAACACCGACGGGGGGGAGGGAAGCCCCAAGTCACCAGGCCGCGCACGAGGTACGACTCAGAAAACGATTAACTACACACAAGTTTGCACGAACCACAAACCAACACCAACTAGAAACACACAATAACACGTACACAGCAAAATAACCAGTGGAAATTTGACAAAGCCAAGAATGGGAAAACACTCAAACTTCGATGCCGTGGAGAGCTCGAAGCACGCCTCACTCGCCCGAGGAACCGGAAGTCAAGTATCCTTATCCGATCAACCTTATCCGATCAACACAAAACTTCACAAACGTGATCCCCGACTCATAGATATGCAGAGTGTACATTTTGTTTTAAGGTCACAAGTCACGTGGTGTGGCAGCCATATTAGCTTGAAAGCTGATAATAATTTTTAAAAATCCCTTCTCTGAAACCGCTTCACAAATCGATGCGAAACCTGTCATGGCTGGTGAAAATTTGATACTTGAAAACAGATGAAGGGATTTAAAACAAACTTGTTTATTTATGGGACAGTGAACGAGGGCATCTACCCATTGTAGGAATATGCGGAGGCATATTGGCGACACAGTCACATTGCTTTTGTTTAAAATAATTTAACTCTAATACTACAAACCTAATGGAAGATTGAGGTGAATTCTGCCACAAAATACAGTCGCTGAGGTCACCAAAACTGAAGGTCGAACTCTGGGCTTCAAAAAAGTTCACAAAACCGGGTCATGGAATGTAAGGTCAATTAATCAGGGAAGTTTCAATGTGTAAAGAGAGATGGATAGGACAAAAACGGAAATATTGTGGAAAAGCGAACTAAGTTAGACTGGTTTGGGCAGTTTCAATCTGACGATTGCAAAGTGTTATTTTCTAGTCACTACCCTGTAGGAGAAATGGAGCAGCAGTGACATAACTGGGATATAACCCAGTCAATGATGGGTTAATATCACCGAGATTGAAAGGATATCCAGTGAACACCACAACCATTCAGATATATGCTCCAAGTTCTGCAACAGATGAAGAAAATGTGGAGGAATTTTATGGAAAATGGCAGGAACTGGTAGAACAGCTGCTTGAAGGAGATGTTTTAATTATTATGGGAGACTAAAATGAAAAAATAGAGAAGCAGGGCCACCAGGGATTGCAGGAAAGCAGGACCACCAGTACAGGAAAGACTTGGTATCCAAAATGATCCAGGGAAGCAAATGCTGGAGTTCTCCATGGAGAATGAGCTCATAATTGCAAACACATGGTTCAAACAACCCAAGTATAGACTGCACACATGGACTGCACCTGTTGCGCAACGTAGAAATCAGCTTGACTACTACATTGTAATCAAAAGAAGATGGAGAAGTGCAATGCAAACTGCCAATACTCTGCCAGGTGCCTACTGTGGGGCAGTTCATTTAAAAATATTCCTCTTGTGGCAAAACTACAAATCAAATTAAGAAAGATGAAAAAAAATAATCAAAACCTACGACCATTTATGACACTAGAAAACATTGAAACAAAATGCAATAAAGGTAAAAATAAGAAACAAAAATGCACCTCCACCAGACTGAACATTTTAAGTCTTCGAACCCACTGATAGGCCAGATCTGTATCCGTACAATAATCAAAATATAATCGGCTTCCTCTTGTCCAACACCCAACCTATTCACCACTGTTTGTCAGAATCTGTCCACAACTGTTTGAAATATCGTGCTAAGTATCGTTTTTGGCCTTATCACTTAATGGTGAAGAATCACAATCACAAAAATTCTTGGATCTGGATCCAGATCTTCACCAAAATTGAATGAATTTGTCCTGGTCCCACACTCAACGTGTCAACCAAGTTTCGTCCGAATACATCCATCTGGCAAGTTCTCCCCTCTCAGCCAAGGAACTCTGTAGTTCTGTTAGAGTGGTCATTGGGTTATGGGTCACGTCACTGACCAAGGTCCTTCTTGCCACGTTGCTCAGTTTAGTCGGACAGACAAGTCTAGGAATAGTCTGGGTAGTTCCATATTCTTTCCATTTCCTAATGATTGAGCTCATTGTGCTAGTGGGAACTTTCAACACAACAAATGGTTTTACACCTTTCCCCAGATCAATGCCTCTAATATCCTTCCCCAAATTCCGTAAAGCTATTTTTTAAAAGTCATTTCCGCAACGTTAACACTTGAACACCGTGCGGTCTGACAGGCTTGATTAAACCTTACTGATAATTTTCTATTCGACATATACGATTAGATTTTTCAGGGTCCCTCACTGTTAGTAACACTCGACCCAAACAAAGCCAATTGAAATCTGACACTGCAAAACCCGGGCAGTGTATAATTAGCAGAGGCCTGTAGGCCTGATGAGTTTAGCTCACAAGAAAACCAAGATGGCGACCATATTATTTCAGCTCGGTGCCATGGTGGGTGAGGTCAAGTGATAGCCGTGGGTGTGGTCCGGCAGATGCCCGACCAATGGGTGCACATTTCAAAAATCGACCACCCATTTCCCCCAGCAACAGCAAAACAAAGCCCCTGTGAACCTGTGTCATGTCACAGGTAGAATATTATCTGCACTCTGCAACTGCATATAACCACCTTTAGAAGGAGCTAAACTTGTGAGCACTCTGCAACTGCATGATCTTCAATATTTACTGTTGATAGCCTGGTGACCTCAGAAAAGTATATAATTTATGTATTCAAGTTTAAATTGATAAATAATGACGCTGTGTAAGAACAAAGTTGATTTTTTGCTAATCGCAGCAATAAAAAAACAGTTCATAAAAGGGAAGCCGCAGATGCTCAGCAGAACTTAGACTGGAACTGGAAGATTACACAATGATGTAAATCAAGGTGTTACGACACCACAATAATCATGGCATACATAACCTGCGCCAAAGCTGCGCCAAACGTGTGAAATACAATCACATCTTGTGATTGCGCCACAAAAGAAGAACACCAAAACCTAATCCACATGATTAATGTTTTTATTTCACTCGTGTTTCATAAGAGCTGAACTGAAGTTTCACACATCAAATGTAACAATTATGCTGTACACAAAGGCTGCAACGCCATGTTGATCAGTGCATGGCGAGGGCTTTCCCAATGAGAATGGGAGCAGTCAGGACACCGATCACATTTCTATGCCAGTCATATTGCATTAGAAATAGATTGCACAAATCTGCGCTCACATGTAAATGGCTCATACCTGTGGAAAACGTAAATACCTGCAAATTAATAAAAGCACGAGCTGTACTCACCCTCAACTTCCTCAAGATCTGGATACACTGTCATAAGTGCAGCCCTGAGTCTCTCTTCATCCACAAAGGGCAGCAACGCAACTCCTGGATCACATGCACACCCAGGATATTAAATATGACTTACTCGCTCACCAAATAGAAACAAACAGCATTATAACAACACAAGTGAAAGTCTTCTTGCCAAATAAATAAATACACGTAAAATTTAGATTTGTGGCAAAAGATTCTTCCACACAGCAATACTTCTGGAAGATAAATATTTTGCAATGGAAATATTCTCCAAAGATGATCATATTTTTGCCTGATATTATTATTATGATCACATTTTTGCCTGATATTTTTATTATGATCACATTTTTGCCTGATATTAATGGTAAAACGATTATTGGTGGCATTTATCAATACAACTGATGAATACATGTCAATTGGACCATATCTCTTTGGGTTTGTGAAGTGGTCAATTTTGTTTTTTTTATATACATAGTCGAGATTTGTGGAAGAGCTAGAATTAGTACATTGAACGGATCAGGACACAACAGGATAAAAGGAACAGTTGAGAGAGGAGCAAACACCAACAGCAGAGATGAAGGCAAAGACAGGGAGAGACTTGGACAAACTGGGTGTGGGGATGAATGAGGAGGGGCAGGAGAGGATGCAGGGTTTGGACATGATGGACAAAGAAGGAAACTCCAAGGAGGGAAAAACTGCAAATTTGGGACAAGGGTAGAAAAGATCATGGTTTTGGATTGACATGCATCTGAGATGGTGGTGAACAGCTGTCTTGAAGACCTGGAGGTAGGAATGACATTGAAGAGAATGTGGAAGTTAGTTCCACATGTGGGGAAAAAAAGAGAAATGAAAAAAAGAGAAAGCAAACAAGAACCTGACAGCTTGCACAAAATATTGATGCATTTTAAAAAGTGCACATCCTTTAAAATGCACAAAATGTGGCCTGCAATGACGAAACGAGCTTCAAGTAACCCCCTCCACAATACAACAACAACAACATGCTTTTAAGGCCATTTTCCCTGCTAGAGCGGGGGTTAGCCTTGCGGTCCCCATGACAATCTTCTCCATTTTGCCCTATTTTCTGCATCTCTCCTTGTTAACCCCCTTGCCCGCATTTCTTCGTCCACCAATATGGCTGCCAGACCACGTGACCGGTGACATCATTAATTTACGTTCTCTAATATAATTGTTGCGTCATTCACGCTCAAGAAATTTCAAACTGTTGGACTAAGCATTGTACTTGTCGAATTATAACGTCATAATGAAGGCACCAATGACATCATTGCTAACCATACATTCCCCATGTGGAGTTCTTTACATTGATCCACGTTTCAATTTTTTCTAAGGAGCGGTTTTGGAGATAGAGGTCCAACGTTTTTGGGGTTTTTCCAAGATAGCGGGGAGTGTGGAGGGGGGGGGGGGGGGGTATTGGAGAGAGAGAGCATGGGATAGGGAGGATTTGGGGGGGAGGGGAAGGAAGAAGCTTCCTTCTGTATCCATCATGTACACCCCATTCCTCCCTACCCCATTGTTTGTCCAATTCTCCATCCATTTTGTCCTTCAACTCCATTGTGGGTGGTTTCCCCTCCCCACCCCCATTCTCCCCTCTAACCTCTCTACTATTTCTTTTGTCCTGTTGTGTCCTGATCAGTTTGGTGTTCTAGCTCTTCCCCAAGCTTTGTCTCTGTATAAAAAAGTGTCATGGGTTGGCAGCCATTGCACAGGCTTGATGGGCCGAACGGTCTCTTTCTGTGTTGAAGTTCCTTGGAAGGCATGGCATATGTTGTGAACCATGGTGTCTGCCCATGCGCTCATCTGTCTCCAGTTTATGGTGGCCACTTCCTGCACTGCATTTGAAAAGCTCAATATTCACTTTTGAAATGACGGGAGAACAGGCAAGAGTAATGTTGATGCCAAATTTTATTTTGCAACCAGGATATTTTGCCCTCTTTTTGGATAAATCCAACCTCTGTGGCCCTACGTTACACCACTATTATGCGGTGTGCGTTTTAAGTAGCTCAGAGATTTGGCTCTGAGTGAAACCAAGAATGAAACACAATTCACCTTTTTAAAGTCCATTAAATATTATTTAAATTGATAGATTAACTTACACTTTTCCGTCACCTAGGACGCGTACTACTCCTCGTACTATATAAACGAGAATGGCGCTCTTCGACATCAAACCATATTCCCCTGCCCACATTATTACACATAGTTGTATCAAGTTTGATTTGAATCCCTTCAACTGTCCTCAAGTACCACATTTTTACCCAACTTGACCTCTGACCTCGATGCCGAAATGTAATCAGTTCATATTTGCATCATAATATATTGTTACGGTTGTGGAAACCGACCCTGGGAAGTTGCATTCAACATCTAGGGAATGCTGAAGTAGTTATTTCGTTGCCATGTGTGCTTAGACAGGGCCCTCCTTTTGTACAGGGGATATGGATTGTGTGGGTTTAGCAAACTCTTTCCCTTCATTTGATTTCCACTTTCCATCCAACTTTCCATCTTTCCATCCATCAATCGACCGATCCATCCATCCATCCTTTCCATCCATCAATCCACTGGTCCATTCATTCCTCACTCATTTGCTCCTGACCTCCATTCCCCATGCTTCCCCAAGAGCCTTTACACTTCACCTCTCGAACCCCGTAATGGTTAAAGAACCTCATTTCATTCAAATCCATAACCATCCCTTCTGTCCTCAAACCCATTCAAATCCTTTCCCAACCCTGCATCTTCCCACAGCATGAACCAAACCAACACCACAACCACACCACACCACAACCACAACCATAACCATAACCATAACCATGCCAAAATCACACAAAACCATAATAAGCGCCGTAATCTGAAACACTGTTGCAAGCCTGCATAAACGCCATCTATCTATAATTCCAGTAATCTCTGTGTGTTTGTTTGTACGTTTGTACGTTTGTTTGTTTGTCTGTGACCGCTGTTTCTCGACAACCACGGGTCCGATATACTTGCAACTTGCCAGGTATATTGCTGGGGACCCGAGGATGTGCCTTTTCAAGGTTTGAAATTAATCGGACAAGTACTTACCGAGCTATGGCGATTTAGCCGTTCGCCGTTCGCTTTGGCGTTGCGAATGGACCAAACCATTGCATGTAAATAGAGGGGGGGGGGTTCTGTGGTCGTTGCGAATGGACCAAACCATTCATGTAAATAGAGGGGGGGGGGGGGGTTCTGTGGTCGTTACTGCCACGTGGTTTCAAAGTTTTTTTTTGTTGTTGTTGTTTGCACGCATGTTTTTTTGCACCCACGTACGGGCACGCCCTAGGATGTTTACACACACCCCTACACAAATTTTTTTTTTTTTTTTTTTTTGGCAAGGAACGGGCACCCACGTACGGGCACGTCCTAGCTTATATATAGTACGGGCATGCCCTAGTAATCTACAATGCCGCTATAAGTCCACACCGAACCACGGCACTTCCAAGATGTCACATCACACTGCAGCAAACAGGACGCAATGAGCATTCCTTGCATGGGGTTTGAGATTGTGTGGCAACCCTTGCCACCTGAAGCCATGTCTTGCGTGGGGTCAGAAGGTGCTCGCGTGAACTTCACCCACTCAAAGCCACGCCTGGCACAGGAGGAATAAAAGCCTGAACGCAGCACGGTTTGTGTGCGCTGGAATTATTGGAGTGGATAAGTTCTTGTTCCAGAAGCTGCCTGTCAGTAAGAAGTGGAGAAGCAGCCCAAGAACCAGACGAGAGCGAGGCTGCGCTGGGCGACAGGCTGAGCCGGGCAGAGCAGGCACGGGACAAAGACCTCCGTCACACCACAGGTCCAAGACTGACTTACACGATCTTTTCTTGTTATATCCAACACCCCTAATTGTCGACTTTGGACACACAAAGAAAGATAAAATCAATGATTAAAAGAGCTATCGACGATTAACCTCATCCCAAGTGGATGAGATACTGATTCACACCTCGCAATCCTCATTGGTATACTGCACCTCTCCCGGCATCGCATCGACACATTACTGTCTTAGCTCCACATCCTTTCTCATCGCACACTTGGGACTAACGCAGGCCCGCCTTGTCTGCGTGAGGTGCGACAGGGGCCACAACCACACTCCGATCTGCCTCTAATTTTCCAATCTACAGACTTGGCATTTAATATGGAATATTTTTTTTGTGTGAGTGAACTTACTTTTCAAGATGTCTTAGAACCAAAAGTTCATTGGAATTATGTAGAAATTATTCCAGATTTTGTTAATGTGACCTTTAAAAGAAACAAAAACCAGATTTGACATTTCGAAACAAATAAATTGATCCTTGAAAGTGATGTAAACTGATATCGAACTCAATTCATGGACAGTACTGTGTTAAACTTCTGTACGTTTTCCAGAAGTATCTCTTTATTTTGCACATTAGCCAATTTTTTTTTAACAAAAACAAAAGTTAAATTACGACTGGGATTACGGACAGTAAAATTACAGTTTAGTACTTCGTGTAACCCCCACGAGCATTCAGGAGAGCACGTACACGTTGAGGCATGCTGTTCACGAGATTTGCCAAGGTTTGGACAGGAATCGCTTGCCATGCAGTGACAATAGCCTGCTGCAATTCACGCACAGAGGTCGGCTGCTGGTCCAAGTGGTCGATTTGACGTTAATTCTGCCCACAAGTTCTCTATCGGATTCATATCCGGGGACATGGCAGGCCACTCCATATGCTCTACACCACGGTCAGCAAGAAAGTGTTGGATCATGCGAGCATGATGAGGCCGTGCATTGTCATCTTGGAAGGCAAAGTTTGCTCGAAAGGCTGCATGAGCAAATGGAAGCAATGTTTCTTCCAGAATGGCCCTGTACTTGAACTGGTTCCGGTTTCCATTCAGAACAACCAGGTCAGTTTTGCCCCCTGCATGAAAAGCAGCCCAAACGGTCACCCCACCACCTCCAGCTTGGACTCTCGGCACTATACAATCTTTGTTGTAGGCTTCATGCACTTGTCTGCGCACTCGGACGCGGCCATCTTGACGATAGACCAGAAATCTAGACTCGTCACTGAAGGTCACGTGATTCCAGTGTCCTGGCTGCCATTGACGGTGCTCTCTGGCCCACTGCAATCGGCGCTGGCGGTGTTGTCTGGTCAGGCATGGCTTTCTCAGGGGATACCTGGCACGACAGCCTGCTTGAACCAGTCGTTGGTTGACTAGCCTTCTGGATACAGGCACATTTGTCAGTTGCTGCCACTCAGCCCTAAGCCGATTAGCTGACTTGGTACGGCCATTGCGGACTAACCGGTGCAGATGGCGATCATCCCTCCTTGTGGTTCTGCGGGGACGTCCTGGCCTCGGTATTGGAGTAGGGACACCCCTCTGAGCATTTCGTTTCAGGATCTTTGACACCTGACCTTGAGTGATGCCATACTGCCAAGCAATAGCACGCTGTTTCATGCCGTATTTTCGTAAAGCCACCACTCCATGACAAACAGCATTGTCGAGTTGACGGACCATCTCCAGAGGAAGCGGCAATAACTTTTGGAGACGTGCAGCAGTTGTTTTCCACTAATACAGAACGCAACAACCCTTGTATACCCGACTGTGAAGCCAATCATCAAATGCACCTGTCCGTACATTTTGCCACGCCACCTGTGATATAATCCTGTTGTTGACTTCTTGCTGCGACAGACAATCAGTGACATGGTTCTTTTAACAAAGAAATCACCAAAGTGTAAAAGAAACTCACTAGATTGTTATACTGAGTTAACAAAGTAAGCCCAAGTCAAGGAAAAAAAAATATTCCATATTAAATGCCAAGTCTGTACTTTCCCGGTTGAATGATGGCACACCTGTCCTTTGTGTTTTAAATAATAAGAGTGCAGGGGGCTTTTTTACGTGTGAAGGATGGTTGCTTTTCTGCGAGTCTTTAATTGCTTTGTAAATAAATGCTCGATTATTGCTCGATTGTAAACAAATGCTTGCTGCATTGTTTGGTAAACATCTTTCAACCTGCCCGGTTGTTCTTTCCTTCATAGGTCTGGCATAGTGTGTGCATAATAAACAGACGGCAGGTTGTGTCCCAACGATTAGCTCCAGTAGTAGATAGTCAACGTTCACACAATGGTTCACTCGGCCGTACTTAATAAGTAGACGGGTGGGTGTTGAGAGTGCGGTTCCCCATTTGACATTATTAGGTCACCAATAGGTAACGTGAGCCCGAGAACAGTCTATACTCGCACCTGAACCCGTAACAATACACTTATACCAAGTTTTGTCAAAATCCCATCACTGATTCACAAGTTATGGCAGTAGCAGAGCTTTTACCAAATGGGACCTCTGATATTTCACCTCTTGACCACATAATCTAGTCAGTTCATCTTTGCATAATTATACATACTTGTACCAAGTTTGACTTGGATCCCTTCAGCCGTTCCTAGGTTATCGCGGCAATGAAAACCTATCACGGACAGACAGAAACTCAAAACCACAATACTTCCGGCAACCTCGTCAGCGGAGGGGAAAAAAAATGAAAACATAGCAACAAACTATAAGACTAATATCAACACACAAGATTTTAAAAGAAGAAAAGAAAAGGAAATAAATAAATAACTAAATAACCTGGTAGCTACCCTGCGGTAAGATGATGTATGGTATCAGGCACTTTAAGATTCCAGAAATAGTAATTCACCTTGCCACGCAAACTTCTTTCCATTCAGGTCGATTCCAAAATCTTCCGGGTAGAAGTCGATGATGGGAGACTCCTGAGATAGATGAAAAAGACAAGGATATTATGGTTGTCAGTGGAAGCCAGAAAACGTGAGCCCAAATGCATATAATGTCTGCTGAGAGAAAGAGGGAGGACGCAGGTGAAAAGAAAATTCAATTTTTACATATTTAGCACATTGCTCCTTTAATTTCCAGATTAATATGCCATCCTAGGTGTCTCCAACTACCTGATTTAACCAGTCCTCCCACTTCAACCCATTCAACCATCCCTTTAAACTGCCACAGCCTCAATACACTCACACCTACGAGCCCTAGAGCCCAGCAATGCAATAGACCTGAACTGCAACCAGAAAGCAGAAGCAAATTGCAAATCACAAAAAAAGAAACAGATGATTGCTAAGATTTTAGAGGAAAATAAAAGGTTTGCCACAAGACCTCATACGATTTAAATAGATCAAAAAAGGTTTCAGTTTAATATGAAACTACAACACAGCATGTGCAGTTATCAATTTATAAGCATACACATTGGGAATTCTTAATAATGTCAAAATGGAAAAGTTAAAAATTGTATTTTAAAAAGTAAGCATTTCCCCAAAAGGAAAGAAAGAGTGAAGGTAAGCAGAGAGTCTTGATTTTGCCAGTTTCACCAGAAAAGGGTTACTGGCATACCTCGTGCGTCCTGCAGGAATATTTGGGGGACAAAGCATAGACAGAGCAGGGGGAGCTAGGCCGGAGAAGAGTCAGTAGAAGATAAATAGACCGCCCAACTGCCTGCAGTGAGAGTGAAAGGCCCTCAGAATCATCTTCATCACGGGAGATACCAATGATCCTAAAAGCATTGGTTTCTACAGCATGAAGTAGAGCTAGGTGTGAGGCAGGAGCACCGGCCCAGAGGGGAGAGCGGTATTCCATCAAGCTTCGGATGAAAGCTTTGCATGTGGTGAGCAGCTCAGTAGTGCCAAGAAAGGACTTAGCACGATGGAGTATGCCCACTCCACAGTGGGCTGGAGCCTGGAAATTACCAAAAATGGACTCTTATCAGGCATCAATGGCTCTGAGTGCTTCAGAAACTAGAAAAAAAATCCAGTTTAAAGAAAAAAAGTAAGTCAAAAGCTCAACTCCAAGAAAAATGGTGAACGTTAGAAGATCGGCAATATTTCAATTGCACTCGGGACTTGCTTTGGAGGCCAGCTTGGAAATGTGGTTTTCCCAGGAAAGATCATGGCAGATCGTGAAACCCAAAGGCTTGAGTGACAGAACTTCTTCGAGAGGATTGTTGACAAAGCAGATGGGAGGGTTTTCCAGACGGTCTTTTCGGAGAGACAGTGAGAGTGTGAGATTTGTCAGGATTTAAAGACATGTTAAATGTGTTTGAGCAGATTGCAATTTTATCCAAGTCAGCAAAGAGTGAAGAGGCTGCTGCCTGCCGATCTGAGGGTTGAGATATGAAGTGGTAGAGGGTGGAGTCCTCAGCTAAAAGACAAAGAAGATTTTCCAGAGAGTCGGAGAGATCATTAAGAAAGATTAGAAAAAGCACAAGGTCCAGAACACTGCCTTGAGAAACTCAAGCCTGGGCAGGAAGAGAAGATGAGAGAATTCCATTTAGAGCCACACGTTGGCTACGACAGGAGAGGAAGTAAGTCCCATGTCAACATAAACCCATGTTTTTCTCCTTTGTGGGACATACGTGGAGATTTCCATGGATACCATAAGAAGAGAGTTTAGTGAGCAGCGTGGGGTGCCAGACCATATCGAAGGCATTATATATGGCAAGGGAGACAGCTCTCATTTCCTGTCTGAACATTGAGGACCTCCATCCATTGTTGAGACGCAGCATGTCTGAAGTAGTGGCCTGGTCTGAATCCAAGTTGATGATCCGAGATAAAGCCATTGGAGTAGAGAACGGATTTAATATCAGAAGCGATAATTATGGATTCCAAGACCTTGCTGATGATTGGGGGCAGGCTGATTGGTCTGTCGTTGCAAGGACTGCTTTTGCACCTTTTTGGTGTAAAGCGGGTAATGTTGGCCGATTTCCAAGTAGATGGCAGATGACCTTGAGCAAAAGAGAGGGTGAAGAGAACAGAGAGAGGGTGTGATAGAGAGGCAGAGCAGGATTTTAGGACCCGTGGGCTGATGCAGTCTGGTCCAGTTGCACAATTGGAGACTGGGTTTGACAGAAACTTCTCCACCTTGTCAGGAGAGAAGGACACAGAGTCCAGAAGCAGCTGGGTATGACTGGGTATGGTGGGTACAGAGAGCGAAGGGTTTGGGACACAAGATGTTGAAGCAAACACAGAGTTTAGGCAGTCAGCTTTTTCACGTGCAGAGTCAGCTGTGGAGCCATTTGTGGTAAGGGAGGGGATGGAAGGGGAACAAACACCAGAAACAGATTTGACCAGATGCCATCAGAATTTGGAGGAGGGAGACAGGTTTGAGAGTTTAGTCTTGAGAGTAGAAATATATTGATTCCTGGCTTTCCTGATGATAGACATGCACTTATTCCTAGCTTTCTGGAAGGAACTGAGATTGCCTTCAGTTTGATTTGCCTTCCAGAAGGCAAAGGCAAGTTATTTCAGGGCAACTGCCTCACTACAAGCTTCAGTGTACCATGGGCGGGAGGAAGGGTATGACAACTGAAGACGAGATGGGATAAATCTGTGCATGAGAGAGAGAGAGAAGTTTTCTTTGGAAGAATTCCCAGGATGAGTTGATGTCAGAGACTGTACAAATGGGAGACCAATCTAGAAGTTTGTTGGCTGCTTGAAGACCATGCCAGTCGGCCTGAGTGAAATGTCAGACACGTCGGCGCTGAGGAGGCTCTCTCAGAATGGTCAGAGATGTCCACTTTAACAAGCATATGATCAGATGAACTGATAAGAGCAGATGAAGAACAGCAGTCATTTGCAGGGAAGTTAGTCATAACCAAATCCAGAAGAGATGATGTACGGGAAATAATAGAGCAAAAAACGGGACGACTAATCTATATATAATGGAGCAAGTGTTTGTATGTATGTATTGTTACGTTTGTGAGGGTAGGAGATGAAATACCTGAGTGAAGCCAGGAATGTATCGTTTAGAATGGACCGTATGCTGCGACGAGGAAGAATATCTGTAACAAGTAGGCCGATTGTGCAGGTAAGAGCGTTTGCATGTCGCCATAAGGAGGGTGGTTTTGTCCTAGTTAAATAGGGCTTATGGTTAATAAACCACGTGACCGATGACATCACCCCCCCCCCCCCCCCCCCCCACAACATCTCGATGGGATTTAGATCCAGGCTTGGTGGATTTACTGGTATGTTTAGGGTCATTGTCATGTTGCAAGGTCCACCTTCGGTTGAGCTTCAACTTTCCGACAGATGGCCTCACATTATTCTCAAGCACCCTCTGGTACAATGACGAATTCATAGTGGATTCTATGATGGTGAGCTGCCCAGGCCCTGATGCAGCAAAGCTGCCCCAAACCATAATATTTCCACCACCATGCTTTACAGTTGGTATCAGGTTCTTGTGGTCAAATGCTGTCTTTGGTTTTCACCAAACATGTCTTCTGGTACTGTGGCCAAATAGCTCTACCTTTGACTCATCTGTCCAGAGCACATTGTTCCAGAAGTGCTCGTCTTTGCCTAGGTGTTCATTGGCAAACTTTAGTCTTGCCCTGATGTTCTTTCTGGACAGCAAAGGTTTCCTCCTGACACCCCCCCATGTAGATCAAATTTGTGCAGCCTCTTTCTAATGGTAGACTCGTGCACTTTGACATCAACAGTGGCAAGAGCTATCTGTAGGTCCCGTGATGCATTCTTGGGTTCTTAGAGACTTCTTTCAGCATCTTGCGGTCTGCTCCCGGGCTGAACTTGCTGGGGCAGCCTGGCCTGAACAAGTTGGCAGTTGTTTGGAATCCTCTCCACTTGTAGATGATCTTCCGGACAGTCGAATGATTGATTTCAAATTGTTTGGAGATATTTTGAAATCCTTTCCCAGACTCGTAGGCATCTATAACCTTCTATCTGAAGGCCTCAGAGAGCTCTTTCAATCTCGGCATGGTGACGCCGCACACTTCAACAACAAAGAGCAAACCAAACGAAATGTCTGAGGTTTAAATAAGACAGGTTCCTCCAAGATCGTCTCGCACGATGTTCTAATCATTTGCACCTGAGCTGGTGCACCTGATTCTAAATTTAGGTATTTGAAGTAGTGATAAATGTAGGGGTGTACTTACTTTTTCCACATGCAAAATTTGCATTTATGTTTATTTAAATTGTACAATGGACTACAAAATGTAAATGTTTCATGATATTTGTTATATTATATCAGCTATATCTATCAATATTGTTGAAATGAAGATCAAATAGCTGTATGTTGAAATATGTTGAAAAAGTCAAAACTTTACATGGGGTGTACTTAGTTTTTTACGTGACTGTATGTTATTCCCCATGGAGTGCTTTACAATGAGTCGTGTCTCAATTATTTTTCTATGCAGTGCTTTCAGAGATAGAGGTGCAAAGTTTTTCGTTTTTTTCCAAGATGGCGCCCATACCACGTGACCTATGGCGTCATAATTATCATAAAAAAATTCTACAGGAGGTGGTGCATCCATGGTGAAAATTTCTTGTCAATCGGACCAACAGTTGCAGAGAAAATCATATTTATTCCGTGCGGACAAACAGACAAACAGACTTAAATGCAACACCCTCTCCTCTGGCGACTGTAAAAACAGCAAGAACCACGACGATGTTTATTAGGCAAAAGTTGTTTTGGCCGAGTGGTTAAAGTCGCTGAATCATAAGCAAGTGGATGTGGTTCGATACGTGATAGTCAAGTTTGAAATTACTTTGAAATATATATATATATAAATTACTCTTTGGTGTGAAAAAAACATTACACACGGACACGGCTCCTTTAATACGTGTATATAGATTACTATGATATTGGAATCAACAATGCAAGTGAAAAAAAAAAAATCAATAACTTCGACGCGTGTGTACTGCTATCATGAAACGATTTTCTTAATAGGTCGTTCATAGCTGCAATTAAAAAAACAAATTATATCATTTATTATTTTTATACTTATGTTTAAATTCACAGCAAAATAACAACCTGTATACAAGGATCAATTTTTATTTTCATCGACAATACCTGGCAGGCCTAGTTATGTTAGTCTCGGCATCAGGATTTTCATCATCCACATTTGGAGGATTAGGCCTTTCAGCAATATTACTCCCAACCCTGATACTTCCACTGTCCAATAGTGAGGGCTCAGCAAATTAATCGGTCATCAACCCATGTCTTTCTCCTTGGTGGAACTGAATTTCAGATTTAAATCCGATCTCAGAACATGGATGGCCTCAATGGTCTTTGGACGAATTTCTGGCGGCTCAATAACACAACGTTTATTGCGCAGACAGCGAGGTCTGTCCATTTAGACAGACCTCACTGGGAAAATTTGCAAAAACTAGTTTCACAAGAAAAAGTAAAACAGTAAAAAAAGTGGCAAGCACGAGCAATGGATAATGCCCCACAACATGTGACCACTGGGTGGGGAGGGGTGGGGTTGAGGGGGAGAGGAGGAGGAGGAGGGGAGGAGGGGAGAAATCAGCAACTGCTGTTGGGGAATTTTATGTCATCCTTAATGAGGTGGATTTATTTATGATATTACAGCGGCGTCACAAGGTTAACCACTCGAATATTCATGAAACCGACTTAAAAGGATGTCGGATGATATCATGCTTTCCAGCGATATACGATATGTGGGTGCATGTCCAACAAGTTAATCGTAGCAAAACACGATCATTTCGCATAATCACATGAAACACCATCAGCAAAACACAAGAATGAAGACGTTTAGCAAAAAAACTCCCACGGACAGAAAGTGGAAATGTTTAACATCGCAAACCTGCAACAACCTGAGGGCGGCCGTCGTGACTGACAAATTACATTTTTGCTTTTAATGAAAACAAACAAACTGCACGAGTCATTGTGGTGACAATTGCACAGGCAAGGGAACACAACAGCTCATCATGTACATAAAAATACGAAACATCAACAAGCTTAATGAATCAATTAAAATGATTACACTTACAGGGTCAGACATGAGTGTACGCCAGGTGGGAGGCAGGAAGTTCCCGCTGGCAGCCGGGAAAACACCCATGAGTTGCTCCAATGGGTTGAACTGAAGGTTGGGCGGAGGATTGGAGAGGAGAAAAATGATGCAAAAAAGCTCGATCACATGCACACATTTTTCATAAATCTGGTGATCCTCACAATAATTATAATCATTTGTTGACGAGGAACGGCTAACCTGAAAGCATTAAACTAACACAAAAAACAATGCAGTAAATTATGCTAATTCAACACCACCACATATTTAACTTACTCAGTCGCAAACCTCGAAAAAGTTATCTGCCGAAGGTAAGAACTTCAACTTGTAAGTGATTGACCAATTTTCTGGCTGCCTGCATCATTGAGGTTTCAACCCTTTATTCCTAGAACCTATCCAAACATTGGCACAAATTCAGCAATGAATCCACAACATTATATCCAGGACTTCCGCTGTGTCCATGCATTGTCAATCCGTTAATGAAACCTCACTATCCAAACCTTCTACATACTTGTACTTGGCTTGTAGCTGAATACGAACTAGTGCTGGGCGATAATCGCGATGGGTCGATAATCGTGCTTTAGTTTTGCCATCGTGACAACGATAATGGAAATTAATTATCGCAATAGCTGCTGCTGCTGGTAAATCACACCTTGAACCTAGATATTGACAGTGTATCAGCCGTTTTTAGCGATTAGTGTGTTTAGTTTCTCTCAAAAGAGATACCCATATTAAATGCATCTCAATAAAATAAAGCAGGTCATACAATATGGAATGTATATTGTCCAAGATGTAATTTAAATGGTATATCATTGAGCAATAAACGTCCATATAAACGACTATTCAAGGCGCCCAAAGCGCTTTCGGTGTCGAAATTGGCAGTCCATTTGAGTTTGCTTTGTCTGTGCATGAAGTTAAACACTCAAGGCAACATAATATCAAAGATCGAGAAGATGAGCATGATCTGTGTGTGGGGTTTTGGCACCGAGGACAAAGACACACAGGTAATCTCATTCTTCTCTCCTCTCACCATTCTCGTTGGACTGAACAAAGCGGGAAAGATGGTGTCGTGGCCCATTTATTTATTTATTACATTTTTTGCTTGGTGTGTTCTGTTGGCAAGCAGCTTGATCGGTGTGTTCTGTTGGCAAGCAGCTTGCTTGGTGTGTTCCGTTACCATGCAGCGTGCTCGGTGTGTTCCGTTACCATGCAGCGTGCTCGGTGTGTTCCGTTACCATGCAGCGTGCTCGGTGTGTTCCGTTACCATGCAGCGTGCTCGGTGCGTTCTGTTACCATGCAGCGTGCTCGGTGCGTTCCGTTACCATGCAGCGTGCTCGGTGCGTTCCGTTGCCATGCAGCGTGCTCGGTGCGTTCCGTTACCATGCAGCGTGCTCGGTGCGTTCCGTTACCATGCAGCGTGCTCGGTGTGTTCCATTACCATGCAGCGTGCTCGGTGTGTTCCGTTACCATGCAGCGTGCTCGGTGTGTTCCGTTACCATGCAGCGTGCTCGGTGTGTTCCGTTACCATGCAGCGTGCTCGGTGTGTTCCGTTACCATGCAGCGTGCTCGGTGTGTTTCATTGCCATGCAGCTTGCTCGGTGTGTTCTGTTAGCAAGCAGCTTGCTCGGTGTGTTCTGTTAGCAAGCAGCGTGCTCGGTGTGTTTCGTTACCATGCAGCGTGCTCTGCGTTCTGTTGCCTTGCGGGCCCCATGACAATCATGGTTCCCTGTTTGAGGCAATGTTTTTATGGCCGGATGCCCTTCCTGACGCCAACCCTGAGTCGCCTCTTACGATGCGCAGGGATACGGTGTACCTATTCTAAACCGGGGTACACACCGGGATCATTCATCCCAGCAAGCTGGTACTCAATTTGAGGTCCATTATCGTGATAGAGGTTTTTCCATTATCTCCCAGCCCTAATACAAACATATGTTTAACTTTCTTGTTGGAGGCTTTAAAGTACTGTCGCGGACCCCGCTATTCGAGGGGGATACGTACCTGGAAAGTACCGTGAATTGTGAAACCGCACATAGTGGGGCATTGTTTCAATGGAAAATGGGTGTGGGGTGGGGGGAGGGAGGGAGAGGGGGAGGCTGGTTCAAGGGAGACATCCAATTGCACCAACAGATATGGTGGAGTGTTTTCATTCTGTACAGTAACTCGCATGGATGACATGTTATGCAGCTAGTGGAATATCCCGCGAAGCATCCCATGAAGCAATGTTTACCGTGTGAACGACAGGAAATCACGTGAAGCTATTCACAGTGTGAATGGCGGATTATCCCGCGAAGCAATGTTTATACCATGTGAACGGCGGGATATCACGTGAAGTTATTCACAGTGTGAATGGCGGGATATCCTGAGAAGCAATGTTTACCGTGTGAATGTCAGGATATCCCACGAAGCATTCCATGATGCAATGTTTACCATGTGAACGATGGGATATTACGTGAAGCTATTCACAGTGTAAATGGCTGGATATCCCATGAAGCTCGCTTGGCCGCAAAAGCCATGAAAATGCGAAGCACAGTGCCGCGAATGTAGAAGCATGTCATGCTTGCGGCTCGCAGAAGATTTTTTTTTGCGTATGTCCAGCTGCTTTGTGCGTGGCTGGTGAAAGATGGGTTTTATAACTGTCATGCTCACGGCTCATGGATTTTTTATTTTTTTGCAAATGCAAAAAAACCTCGCATGACATTTTTGACAAATACAAGCACGTCATTTTTGCAAATGCAAAAAAATCGCGAATTCGCTGGACACATGGCCGAGAATAGAGAAGCAGGTCACAAGTTATCAACCGCGAATACACAGAACCCGCGAATAGTGGGGTCCGACTATTATCATAAATTCAATCCTCATCACACATTTAATTACATGGTAATACATATCCTATCTTGCATTACCAGCGAAGACACAAACAGACGTAGACGCATGCACACACACGTGTACACACCGGATGAGTGCCCTTTTCAAAATCTGATGGCATCTTTTCAACGTTGAGAAAATCAGAAGCAAAAGGAGCATAATGGTAAGGATAAAACCACTTCCATGAAGGACATCCCTGTGGGAGAAGGTGAATAAATACAAGCATGACATAAATTATACTTTCGCAATGAAGGAATTTAAAAATGCTATTGTAATTGCAGTGAAAAGGAAAGATGAACAAATGGCTGGAGCAGAAAACGCTGTTAGTGCCATATACCTGATAGTAATAGCGCAGTACCCAACAAAGACCATGGACATATGCCTGCACGACACTATGCTTGAATGTAGAATCGCCAGAGCTGACATCAAACTTGTTACGGTAGTAGCGTTCTTTCCAACCATCTTCCCAAAGTCTAAGAAAGCACGCAGTCTCAGCTCATGTATGTAACATCAAATTCTCTGAGGTGGATAGGACCTAACGAAAAAAACTGTACTGATATTTCATGTAATATGGTACTGAGTAAATACTGGATCAACGATTGTTCAGTAGACAAAGGCATTTACATAATTTACCAACTTCACGCATGCGCACACGCGAACACGCGAACACAAACTTTAACCAATCACTGTGACCGACAAGGTGAAATCTCAGAATGTCAATGTCATTCTCCGGCAGTTCCAAGGAATTATCTGTATTGGGAGTGCAAAGAAGGTAGGTATTTGACCTGAGTGTCTCACATACTAACTCAAAAACTGGGAAAGTATGATTTGTGCAAAATGGATTCCTCATGTGCTCAATGATGATACTGAATTGCTGTGGGATTTGTGTGATGTCCCCACCAAGCCCATGCAGGCATCTCCTCATGCTCCCAGCACTGACCATTACCATCCCACCATTGTTTGGTTTGCTTGCAACCACACTTGCAAAAAGCAAAAAGCAACCTCAGGGTGGGTTTGTCAATTGGTGAAGGATACTTCTTTCATTGCATTGTCATGTTCAATAAAATCATAAACAAAATGTTTGAAATCAGCCTTATATTATATTGTTAATACTTAGCATTATTATACAGCATGTCATGACAGCTGTGTGATAAAAGCTCAAACATGGCATTGCATGTCACAAACTTCCTATGCATCTATATTATTTTGTACACTCTGAAGTCATACCCGATGGGATTGACAGCTGAGGTCACAACCTCGTCTGAGGCAAGTGTACCGTATAATGGTTTATAAAAACATCTTATCAATAGACCAGGATTTAAAGTGACACGGAGTACACATTATTGTAAGGTTTTGACACCAGATTAAATAAGTGGAATCGACGAATCCAATCAAAGGTCTGCATCCTTAGGTCTACCTACTTAATATTAAAAGGTGCTTATAAAACGGCAAAATGGAAAGCTTTTACTGTGCTTTGCTCTTGATGGAAAACAATAATTTTATCATCATCATTGTTGTTAAATACCAGTCAGCAAATGTGAACAGCATACTGACTCACCGCACATTGTCCTCAGGCTCAGGTTCGTCATCATTGTCACAAGGACGCTTGCCCGGGGATGGACTGCCTGAGGAACCACCGCTTGTGTTTGCAGATGCATAGGGCTGTGGAGATTGAACAAATCAGCAAAGGATATAGATTTTAACTACGCCTGTCAACTTGTACTTTCATGAAACCTGATTGGAGTAAAAACTGTTCTTCGAAACGAGAACTAGAAAGTTAATCAAGGAAAAATAAATAAATAAAATTAACTAGAGCAATAAGATTGTGTCGCCAATATGCCTCTGCATAGTGCCACAACGTCTAGATGCCCTCGTTGACTTTCCGAATAAACAAGTTTGATTTAAACCCCTTCACCTGTTTTCAAGTATCACATTTTCACCAGCCATGACAGGTTTTTACCTCGATCAGTGAAGCGGTTTCAGAGAAGGGATTTTTTTTTTTTAATATTGGCTTTCTAGCTAATATGGCTGCCACACCATGTGACATATGACCTTTAAAAAATGTACACTCTGCATATGTATGGGCAGGGGATCACGTTTGTTAAGTTTCGTGTTGATCGGATAAGCTTCGTTTTTCTATCAAGATGGCTGCCAAACCACATGACCAACGACATCATCATTTTCAAACTACATGCAACAATGGTTAGATATATGTAAAATTTTGCATCGATAGGGTAAGCAGTTTCAGATATATAATTATTTAATATATTTCTTCAATCCAATATGGCTGCCACACCATGTGACCAATGATATTTTCATGATCAGCTTTTAATTGGCATGCCTAGTCAATGACACAGGTAAAGTTTCGAATCAATCGATTTGGTGGTTTGGGAGATGCTTTTTAAAGGTTTTAGGTTTAATCCAATATAGCTGCCAAACAATATGACCGATGATGTCATAAATTTAATATTTCAATACAAATGGGTCATAGATGTGCAGGCAATTTCAGATTTTTAGGAGAAGGAATTCGATTAAAACATTTTTGGCTGGTATACCACTTCACCAATGTAATCATTACGTTTTTGTTCCCCATTGGGAGTACTTGACAATGTGCCAAGCTTCAATTTTTTCCATTCACACGGTTTCTGAGAACTTGTGTTTTTAATTATTTGCGTTTAATCCAGATTGCTGCCATACCACGTGACCTATGAAATCACATTTATCACAAAAACATTCTGCATGGGTGTCACTCCTCCTCTGAAAGTTTTGTCTCAATCGGACATGTGGTTGCTGAGAAAAATGAGGTTTAGCCTGTACGGACGGACGGACAACCCAAAAACAATGCCTCCAGCCACCTTCGGGGGCGAAGGCATAAAAATATATAATGCAATTACGGGTACATTTATTGAATGAAACTTTGTACACTACCAATCAAAAGTTTTGGAACACCTCAATCTTTCCAGTTTTTATTGAAATTTACGCAGTTTAATGTCCAGTGAATAACCTGAAATGGTACAAAGGTAAGCAGGAAACTGCTTGAGGTTTAAAAAAAAGTTTAGGTTAGCAAAAATGGGAAAATAATGTAAATTGCGCAGTTATATTGTAAAAAAAAAGGCCTTCTTAAGGGAACAAGTAATGGGTTAACAACTCACAGCTGTTCTGCAGCAATGTAAATAAATTAAGCCTTGAAGGTTGATGCAAACAATTCCTACAGGTGTCCCAACCTCTGCTGATTAGTTGATTACAAACCCCCCTGTCTGTATAAAAGCAGTATTGGAACAAACTGTTATTACACCCTCTGAAGCATTATTTAAACAATATTGCACTGCAGGAAGTAGTACATTGGAAACTGGAGGAAACTGACAGGAAGAGGTCTGGCAGACCCAAAGCCACAACAGAATCAGAAGACAAGTTTCTGAAAGTCAACAGCTTGCGTGATAGGCGGCTCACAGGATAACAGCTTCAAGCACAGCTGAACACTGGTTGAAGTAAGCAAGTCTCAGTTTCAACTGTGAAGAGAAGACTTGGAGCTGCAGGTTTGACAGGTCGAGTGGCAGTAAGAAAGCCATTGCTAAGATGGCAAAATAAGAAAAAGAGGCTTGCCTGGGCCATGAAGCACGGCCAGTGGACTACTGAAGACTGGAAGGTCTTATGGATCGATGAATCAAAATTTGAAATCTTTGGTTCATCACGCAGGGTTTTTGTACGTCGTCGAGTAAGCGAAAGCATGGTTCCTCAGAGTGTGACACCAACTATCAAACATGGAGGAGGAAGCGTGATGGTCTGGGGCTCTTTTGCTGGATGCAGAGTCGGCGACTTGCACAGAGTGACTGGCACCCTGAACCAAAAGGGCTACCACAGCATTTTGCTGCACCATGCAATACTCTCTGGTATATGCCTCGTTGGTATGGGGTTCGCCCTACAGCAAGATAATGACCCTAAACACACCTCCAGGCTATGCCAAAACTACCGTCGAGAAAAAGAACAAGACGGTAGGCTTCAAATCATGGAATGGCCAGCACAGTCTCCAGACTTAAACCCCATCGAGCTGGTTTGGGATGAACTGGACAGAAGGGTGAAAGCAAAGCAACCTACAAGTGCAACACATTTGTGGGAACTTCTGCAACAGTGTTGGGAAGAACTTCCCAAACAATATTTGATTTCCATTGTAGAAAGAATGCCACGAGTGTGTTCGGCGGTTATATCTGCAAAAGGTGGCTACTTTGCTGAGTCAAAAATGTAAATTAAATTTTGTTAAACAAAATGATTTCATGATTTATTTTTTTTATCTCCAATTGTTTATTTGTTCTATGCTTAATTTCAGAGTACATTGAGACATAAAACTGCATAAATTGCAATAAAAACTGGAAAAATTGAGGTGTTCTAAAACTTTTGACCAGTAGTGTATATGCAATCAGCATTGGGGACGCATGATATATGTAACGATATTTAGGATTTGATCCCTGGTTCATGCCCCAGAGGGTGAGGAGTGTTACAGGGATCAAAATAGGGGAAACATTTTAAGGCCTCACTCAAAATTTGATATTGGGTGAATCCTGGTGGAACTTTTTGCCATCCTTCAACTTTGCTTTAGGTGGGAAGCGTGGGGATTTGCAATGGCAAGCCATCAACCCCACTCTTGTTGCATAT
The DNA here is from genome assembly GCF_964187855.1 of Myxine glutinosa. Taxonomy (NCBI): domain Eukaryota; kingdom Metazoa; phylum Chordata; class Myxini; order Myxiniformes; family Myxinidae; genus Myxine; species Myxine glutinosa. The sequence goes on along the minus strand of NC_136271.1, from coordinate 101,485,261 downwards.
AAAAAGGATTTTGACAAAATGTGGAGGCAACTACATCAAAGACAACTGCATCAGAACAAATTAATGTCAAGGATAGGCCAGTGAAGTTGATTTCTTTGAACTGAAATATAATATTACGATAGGGTGATCGTGGTCTTTAACTGAAAACACTTCATGTAATAGACAAAAATGACTGCACTGTGGTCACAACCTGCTACAATATCCGGTAACAGGCCGATTGGGAAACACGCATTTAAAGCATTCAATTAACTCGACACCTCTCATCCATGTCATCCTCCCCACTGTTATATTAGAACGAGCCGATTCGTCACACGGCCACGGATGGTTAACTCCAATATGGGGCCATTCAAAAGTAACGTAGCTATTTTCTTAGGGAGGCACGTACCGCAAGTTTTATTAAACATTACTAATTAATTTTTATTAGACATATGATTAGATTTTTCAGGGTCCCTCATCATGAGTAACAACTGACCCAAACAAACCCAATGGAAATCTGACGCAACATACCCAGGCAGTAAATAATCAGCAGAGGCCAACAGGCCTGATGCCGTAGACCAGAAAACCAAGATGGCGGCCATATTATTTTGTCTGGGTGGCATGGTGGATGGAGTCAAGTGACAAATGTGTTTGGGGTCCGCCAGCTGTCCGGCAAATAGGTGCACATTTCAAAGATAGACCCCGCCCCAACAAGAACCCCAGCAACGATGCTGAGCCCCTGCAGCCTTGCGACGTGTCGCAGGTAAAAATTGTGCGCACTATTTTTCTTATGCTTTTCTTTGCAAGGGTATTTTGGATAATTAAACTGGGAATTGTGCACTAATGTTTGACCTTTGAGTGTGAAATTTGTTGAATTCTTTATTAGACAAGTATCACCATCAATTTGAGCCATACATCACCTTCTGCTGAGGCAGAGACAACAAAAATTACCTTCTGAAAGGATTCTAGTGCCATGCCTGTCTATAACTATATGAAGAATGGTCCATTGCCAAAAGTCTTCATCATTGTGCTAATAACTACTAAGTGATTCCTGTTGTTTGATCACAACCTTCTTTCAGGAGTGTCAGGTGTGATTATGTCAGAAATATAAGCAGGCACCAATTTGTTTGGCTTTAAAGGTTATCAGCAAAGTTTCAACATCTATCCGTTGGTATACTACAGGGTGTCCTGGAAGTCACTTTACCTTTGATAAATATCTCGCACCTCCCTCCCTTCATCCCCTCCACGGTATGTGGGTCTGGTTTCAACAAGATGACACCCCCACACATTTTGCTTTGCATGTTCTGTACAATCTCAATTGTCCACTCCCTCAACGATGGATTGGACGCGGCTCACCAACATCACCAGCTCCAATTCCGTGGCCACCACATAGTTCAGATCAATGACTCCAGACAACTCTTTTCAAGGCTTCATCAAGGAGAAAGTGTTGGAAAACTGGTGTGGGATGATTGAAGAATTGTGTGCTGCAATTATGGCCTCTTTCACACAGGTAACTCCACAAGACATCTCAGAGGACTTGGCGACAAATTCGGTGGTGCAAGGATAATGATGGGGAGCATACAGATACAACGACTGATTAATATTATGAATGAACAGGGTTATAAATATAATTAAATTTATATATGTGGGAAAATTACATGCCCAGACCAGGAATCAAACCCAGGTCCTCTGTAAAAACCGTACCAGTGCTCTGCCATCTGAGCTATCTGTCCCCCCATTGGAGGAAGACCTTCTCTTGATCAGGCCATTGGTGCTCCGACAGTTGGCAGAGAGTGCCCCGGAAGCATTGACGGAAAGAGACTGGCAATCAGATATGTGGGAAAATTTCATGCTTGGTCAGGGTCACCCAGATAGCTCAGATGGCAGAGCACTGGTACGGTTTTCCAGAGGACCTGGGTTCGATTCCTGGTCTGGGCATGTACTTTTCCCACGTATATCAATTTAATGATTAAGTAGAACGCCACTCAGTAAAGCGCATACTCCCGCCGTGGGTCAAGTTGAAATAGGACGATTTCATAAAAGTTTGAGGGAGTAGTTCAGTGACAACACAAGACAACACAAAACAGACTGCACAGATATATATATACAGGAATCAAATTCCTGCGAGGGGCTAAGTGTGAAAAAATTCTGACAATGCGGGGCTCGAACCACGGACCTCCGTTGATAACGCGTCAACAGCCCACTGCGCTATTGAGCCAGCCACAATCTCCTCAGAACTTTTCCACACTTAACACTGCGAGCTTTATCATGGCCGATGTCTTACGTGCCTGCTAGGCAGACCCAGAATGTTAGCGTAAGTATATATATGCATATGTATGTATGAAGAAGTAGAAATGCATTGACGATTAATTCAAATACAATTTTATAAACAGTAATCAAATTCCTGCGTGGAAGGTCCGTGGTTCGGAGGTCCACGGTTCGAGCCCCGCATTGAGTCAGAATTTTTTCACACTTAGCCCCTCGTAAGGTTTTCAGGGAGTCGTTCAGTGACAGACACTGCCCAGATATGTAGATATATAGATAAATAAACCTGAAAATCGCAGAGCCAGAATTATTTTTTGGTATGGGAAGCCCATGCGAGGTTTCTTCTTCTTCAGCCTCTCACAACCCTGGGTGAATATGCGATCTTTTTTTTAAAAGTTCAAATTTTGCCAAATCTGTTTTATTGTTAATATACCTCAGCCATTGACAAATCTGGAATTATAATTTTATTTGAGGTTCAAATTAACCTGGGACATTGTGTCAAACGATGCCTGCAAGTCTGTACATGTGATAAATAATTACTCGTCCAAAGTCGAAGACTTCTTCTTCACGCAATAACAACTTCCAGCTTCCAGACCGTACATCCAATAATCTTCAAATTTTGCACACTTGTTACTCTTCATGACTTCTACTACAGTATGAAGTTTCACATCGATCAACTAAGTGGTTCAAGAGATATAAATGTTTTTATTATTTGCGTTTAATTAACGATATCTGCCAAACCAAGTCACCTATCGCAAATTCCAAAAGGGCATTTTAGTAGACCGATATGCTGAACAGATTTGTGAAGTTTCCCCTCGATTGGATCACAAATGAGGGAGGAGCTAGGTTTTAAATGTTTGTGCTTAAAAACGTCATCACTCTGAAACCATGTGATGCATGACGTCATGCTCGTTGACTTTTTTGTTCGTCATGGGTATGCGATTCTGCCTGCAAAGTTTGGCCTCGATCTGTTCAGGCGTTTTGGAGAAAATTGGATTTTAGTGTTTTTCACTCAAAACAATATGGCGGCCGAACCACGTGACCTGTGACGTCATAATTACCATTTAAATATTCTGCAGACAGAGTCCCTCCTATGGTAAAAATTTGCTCTCAATCGGTCCAATTATTGCAGAGAAAATGGTTTTTAAAGGAAAACAGAAAAAAAGAATTCCCAAAAAAACTTCCTGGATCCAGAATAATATCCTGAGCTTCACCAAAAACGAATCATTTCTTCCTTATCCCAAGGGCAATCATCCCACCAACTTTCATCCAAATCCGTTCAGAACTTTTCCAGATATCTTGTTCACGAACACACACACACACACACACACACACACACACACACACACACACACACACACACACACACACACACACACACACACACACACACACACACACACACACACACACACACACACACACACACACACACACACACACACACACACACACACACACACACACACACACACACACACGAATGCATTACTCCCTGGCGGGAGTAATTATTGTAAGTACTGCACAATAAACCTGTATATTATGGGAGTTTAAGAACGAATGCTTTTCCGGGGAGGAGTAAAGTGACTTTCAGGCCACCCTGTAAAGGCAGAAAAATATTTCTTTTTAGAATTGGAGTAAGGTGATCAAATTTACGAAATAGCACTAGCATGCAGCCATATTCTGAATGAGTTGTAAAGGCTGTAGAGAATAAAAGGCACGCCTGCTAACAAAGAGTTGCAGTAATCCAAGCACTACTAACGTGAACTAGAGTTTCAGTCATCTTGAGATTTAGGCTGAAGTGGATTTGAGCAACATTGTGCAGTTTAGTTTAGAAGAAAATAGATTTACAGAATTTAGGAACGTCTGCAATATAGGAAAGAGTTGGATCCATCACGATAACCATGTTTAAAACCATGGAAGTAGCCGTCTGGTAGTGATATCACCAACTGGGATCAGATCTTTTTTAATGAATGGAAGGCCAAGTATCAGTATGTCGGTCTTAGCAGCATTGAGTGGAAGAAAGTTCATGGACATCCATGTTGGAATTGCAGAGTTGGGGAAGAAAGCACATCATCAGGTTGATTGGAGGGCAAGTAGATCTGGGTTTCATCCAGCATAACAATGAAAGCCATTAAAGAAACTGATCATTAAAATTGATACCAAAGTTAAAATTTACCGAGTGGCCATCACGAAGAGAGCTTCTCAGAGCCTGCGCCGCACTCTATTGGAAGTGGCAAAATAAATCAGAACACAGAACAATGATAACAAATGCATATAAAGCACGATAGAACCACAAGATAAGGAGCCATACATTGGCTACATTTGCAAAAATGGAGAAATTTAACTGCATACCCCGCAACTCCCACATCCTACCCTATTCTGGCCACAACTTCCGCATGTCTCTTTCATACACACCTCGAACCACTCCTTCCCCAACGCCCGTAGCCTCAAACTCCTGTCCTTTCTTTCTCTCATCCTCTCACTCAACGCAAACACCTCAGTTCTCTCGCTCTTGTCCACACCCTCCCATCCCCCTCCTATTCTTGACATATTCATTTAATGAAACCAAAACCACCCCCTCCCCTAAAGTATATGTTAAAAAGACACCTTATTACATTCAAATTTCCATCGAGTATATTTGATGATAAATATTTGGCATTCTTTACATTCTGTCAAACAAATGTCCAAAACAAGTACATTTTGTACAAGGAAATAACAAAAATGATAACGGAAGGTAAGGCCATTTGGCGTTCAAGGCTCGCATGTCATTTACTTCACCTTTTCAGTTGTTTAACTTAATTTTAACATCTACAAAACATTTACTCACCAACAGATCTTATAATCATTGATAGTGCCAAGCAGATTACAACCATTTTACCCGCAAAATGCATACCTGGTTCTGCGAGTCCATAGATTGTTTGCGCATCTCGTAGGCTGCTTGTCTTGGATTATGTATAGATTGTGGGTTGCCATACGGACTATCCCGGCCACGACCCAATGCGTGGGGAGAAAACTGCCCCCCAGGGGTGAATGAAGGTCGATCGCCCTGCATAAACGAGATGTAACTAAAGCTTTATGCTTGGAGAAAAAGTAAGAAAAAGGAAGTTTTATACATGATCATTTGATAAACCCCACCATGATCTCTCAACTCTCTGTTTCTGGCATTCAAGGATCACCGACTACCACCACTCCAGTAATCCACATGTCGCACTTAACTTCCTCCACTCTCATCTCATGTCTGTCAAGGCTGGAGTGCCCCAGCAAGGCAGTGTCTGGGGCTGAATCATGTTTTTATCAATTGTCTGATTCCCTGGAAAATCGTGCGCATCTCTTTGCTAACGATTGTACGCTCTGCTGCATTATTTCTCATCCTTCAGGCAGTCAGAGTCTCTGCTCTCTCTGCAGACTTTGATATAATCAGGAGCTGCTCCAATACTTGGAAAAGGTCTTTCAGCCCCGACAAATCCCACACACTCACCCTGTCTCTTTGAAAGGACAGTCTGGAAAAACCTCCCATATACTTCCTGAACAAATTACTTGAAAAGGTTGAATTACAAACTTTTGTATCTCACCATCAGACATGATCTTTCTTGGGCAAAACCTATTTCAAAAATGGCCTCCAAAGCCAGACGCTGACTGGGCATTCTTCGCCCTGAAAAGGACTTTCCTTGACCAATCTGAACTTTTTACAACTGACAAGGCCTTCAATTGCAGCTTGTTGTAGTACTGCTCCCCCCTTTGGGCTGGTGCCCCTGCCTCACATGTTACCCTTCTTGAAGCCGTGGAAAGCAAGGCCCTCAAAATCATCAGGATCTCCCGCGACAAGGCTGGGATTCTAGGTCTGTTACTTTTACAATTCAGTCAAGTTGGTGGCCCCCGTATTATACCGCCTTCTTTTTGGTCTTACATCGACTGCTCTCTCTTGGCTGTATCCCACCCAGGTCGCTGCAGGTTGCACACGGTCTGCCAGTCACCATCTTATTGAACTCCCAAAGTGCAGGCTCACTGCTCACTTCCACTCATTTGTTCCTCTTTTCGCTCAACTGTGGAATCAACTTCCCCAGTCTGTTCAGTCCCATTATTCCCTCAAGGGCTTCAAGTTGGCTATTTACCACTATCCCAGGTCATCCACCATCCATACTCATTACCTCTTCCACCCAAATTGACCCCATTCCCAAGCATTTCATTTATCCAGGTTGTGATTCTCTCCTCCTCTCCCTCACCTCTTTTAGTTTGTTAGTTGTTGGTTGGTTTGGTCCTTTTCATTTTCATTCCCACCTTTTCTTCCTCTTCTTGCTGTTTTATTCAGCTTGTGTGCAGCTTGTTCACCCCACGTATCCTTCTACCTCTCCCCTTGATATAACTCTCACTTCGACTCTGCTGTTGGCGTTTTCCAATTTCCATTTTGCTCTAGCTCTTCCATGAACTTTAATCAGGCATTTTAAAAAGAAGAAGAAAAAAAAGCCAGTTCGACAACAACAAAAAAAGAAAGAAAAAAAAAAGATTTTCCATTCACATTGCTCCACAAGCGCAAAAAGTTTTGTTCAGCTCTGCCAAACTACAAAATCCATTGTCATCACAATACCAGGTACCGAAAAAAATTACCTTACCCAATTGTGCAGGACAAGATCAAAATTAGTGACATCTCCCCTGATTTTACATTAGGTCCAAAAAGGTGTCCAGGAAGTGTGCATTCAAACAATTAGGTTTCGATTTGTAAATATCTGCAAATACCAGCGGACATAACAAAAATTACAGCAAAGTGGAATCAAATTCTTGCTCACCGTTCGCTGACGCTTATTTCTGTCTTTTTGACGTCTTCGGAAATCCAGCTGCAACCACAGCAGAAATACGAGACCAGGATTACCTGTGTACTTTGTTAAGCACGACGTCATATCATTGAATAACAAGTCACTAACATTGTACATTGATGGTTCAGACATGCCCTGCAAGGTTCTAGTACATTGGTATATTGATATTGAAGCTAGTACAGGCAGTCGTACCAACATCTTCATACAAAACAGCATCTGGATGCTGGATACATCATCTCCAGAGGCATGGATTCTGACTGACTGACTGACTGATCTGACTGATCCTGACTGTGCTGACACTGTGCCCCCTATAGATTTATAGCAGCATCTGGAATTTGGCTTGGAATTTTGTTGGGCATCTTGGAATTTAACCCTGGTGTTGGGCTAGCGGCTAGGGTGCCGGCTTAGGATCCTAGGATCCTGGGTTCGAATCCCTGTCGATCGCTGAATTAACGCCAGGGGGGTTGACTCAGCCTGTCATCCTTCCGAGGTCGGCTAATTGAGTACCAGTTCACTGGTAATTCCCTGTTTGTCGTTAAAGGCGGCAAAAAGGGTTGGCGTCAGGAAGGGCATCCGGCCGTAAAACATTGCTTCAAAAAGGGGACCAAAAAAAACAACAACAACCACGGTTCCCGAAAAAGGCCAACCCCCGCTTGCGGGGAAAAATGGCCTCTAAAGGTGGTTTATTATCTGGAATTTGGCCAGGGATGTCCTTCCCTTCACAGAAGGTACTGCGATTTTTAACTATCTCCCAGCAAGTAGACAGAACAGCCGGCTTAACACTCCCAGAAGAATGGCGTATTCTGATGCAACACTTTGCCTGCAGAACAGCAGTTTCCAAATATTGACAGGTTATGGCACAGGTAAACTGTCAGAAGGAAGCAAATGATCAATCAGCTTGGAAATATAGCACAAAATAAAATTGCAGACCTCCGCAAGGGAATGCAATATGTCCCCTCCAGTACTCCATCCATCCACTTTGACCCCTGTAAAATCTAAAGGAAGAAGATCCCAGACCAATGTTTACTCACTTTAGTCTGAAGGAGTTTGGGAAAGGTATTTTTGAGTTAAGTCTTTGTTGTCTGGATTGTTTAAATATAAAGGATGAGGCAGGCCAAAACCCTTGGGTTTTGTACCGAATTTTGACCTTTGACTGAAGTAAAATCGAAAGGTAAATAACAGAACACTGAACATTGAGCTTTTGTTTGAAGGGCCTGTGGAAATATATAGTTTGTGGAAAGTCTCGTCTGTGTTGGTCGAATATAAATGCTTGGCAGACTAAAAACCTTAATTTCACTTACATCCTGTAAGGAGCTTATCCTGTTAATAGTTAGGGCTAGGAGTTAGGGCTAGGAGTTAGGGATCTTTGTTCCTTTCACATTTCTTTCTACTTTTTCATATTTCTCTTTCTACATTCATTCGAATTCTTGTTCTTCTTTATTTCTCTCTTTCTTTATCTATCTGTCTTCAGAGAAGTGAATTCTTGCAGAATTTTTTTTTCTGTAAGGATCACTTGGCTGCACCTGGATGGGTTTGAGGGTTGTGGAGTAGCAGCTGAAACCCGAATCCTGTCCAGCTTCCTCCAGATGACTCCATCTTTGCTCCCTTTTTTTTTTTTTTTTGGTTCTTTCTGATGACTCCCATGCAGTATTTGGTTTTCTGTTTCATTATGATTTTGACCTTCGACCCCCTGTAAAATCCCAAAAATGACTAACCTCAAATACTTATTTAATATCCATATAGGGGCAGTTTTATAGAACCTTTATGGCAATTTTATTTTACCTCTATTCATTCAAATAAAGGTAATAGCAAAACAGCAAAACAGCAAAAATGACTAACCTCAAATACTTATTTAATATCCATATAGGGGCAGTTTTATAGAACCTTTATGGCAATTTTGTTTTACCTCTATTCATTCAAATAAAGGTAAGAGCAAAACAGCATGTGAATACTAGCATTTCAACCTTGACCCCTTTTGACATCACAACAGGGCCTATATAACAATGGGGAGCTGGATTAATCACACCAAGGTACCTTCATTCGGACTATAAAGAAGATTGGCCAAGAAATGAAGGGAGTGGTTATGCAATTGTAATTTGTTGGGAACAGGTTGGGGGCCTCTGTATTATACCACCTCCTTGTTGGTCTTGCACCCTTTGCCCTTTCTCGACTCTGTTCCTACCAGGTTTCTGCATAGCACACAAGGTCTCAGTAATCCTCTTGTTAAATTGCCAAAATCCAGGCCCACTGGTCACCTCCACTCATCTGTTCCTCTATTCTCTCGTCTGTGGAACCAACTTCCACAGTCTTTTCAGTCCCATTCTTCCCTCCAGGTCTTCAAAAGCAGTTCACCACTACCTCAGGACATCCATCCCCCATTCATAGTCATGGTCTAATACACCCCAATAGATCCCAGTCCTCAGCTTTTCCAGGTTATTGTGATTTTGTGAGACGAGATGCTGCAACGCTTTAAGAAAATGTTGAGGTTTGGGCTGAGGGTAGGATGGGAAGGTGGGGAATTAACTGGCTGGCAAACCTTACAAGGAATGTAAAATACTGTTTGTGGATAGCCATCCAATCAAACAATTAGATTACTTTGAATGCACGTCGACATCATGCCAAAGATAATCACTTGGACATCAATTGCATTTTATTTTTAAGTGGTGAGCCACAATATGACAGCAAATGCAAATGCAAAAAAAAAAGTCAGCTTGGGTTCCAAGCACCCCATGAAATAAATATACGTTCTATATTTCTTTAATTCCTCATAAAAGGGACACTGTACGAGCAAAGAACAAAAGCAAACCACATATTTAAGCCAGGTGGCAATTGCATCCTTTAGCAGGTGACAATTACCTCATCAGTCCGTCTCTTCTTGAAGATCGCATCCTCCATTTGCCCAAGTGACTCCATTATGAGCTGTACGCGATTCAGATTCACAAATCCATTGTCGGTCATGTAACCCTGAAGGGAGCAGGTTGGACATCCCGTGGAATAGGCAAGATTATAAAGTGCAGCCATTGCTATAAAAGGACCTACAAGCCACTGCCAACTTAACCGACCACAAGCTCAATAACGAAACAGAATTCTACTCACAAATTCAGTCTGCATAATTTAAAAAAGTATATTTAGGGTTCGTTTTAAAAGTTTAAAAGAGCTAAAATATATGTATGAGGATATTTTAAAGTATACTTTGGAAAAGTCCTTCAAAGTATTACACAGACACACACTTGTCCCTTCAGTTTGGAAGCACATCGACGTCAACAGTGGAGAAATCTTTGGCATGGGTTGGTCTACAAGTATTTCAAGATGCGTTTTAACAAAGTCATCATTTGTAAACTTTATGTTACCCGATGTTCTTTGAGTGGTCGAAACAGATGGAAAAATCACAAGTTGACAAGTAGTGACTATATTGGAAGGACTTCCCAAACCCTCTCTGCTCAAGTACTAGGTGTCACATTTACCACAGGAGAGTGAACATCATAGTGTATGTTGTACAGTTATGCCCCAAGATGGGGTACATTGAATATTGCTTGTTACACGTCATTGCACTCGTCACTGCAGCATTGTGCATTGAAAGTTTTCCCAAAGTTGAAGACATTTAATGTGGCTTAATCCATAAAGATGCCAAAACATCTGCCATAAGTTTTTCTGCAGAGCTGAACCTTGATTTTTTTTTAAGCGGTGAAGCCGCTTCAATATTTGGCCATCCTTGAAGTGGAAGAATTAAAAAAATTCCTTGAATTAAAAAAGGAAGAATAACCTTTGTAAACCACTGTGTTTAATTCCATAGGGTGGCTGCAAATGGACGCAATCTTGGTATGGACGCCATCTTGGAAAAACCTTACACCTCTATATCTCAGAAACAGCTTAATGGAAAAAATTGAAAGGTGGCTCACTGTGAAGTACTCCCCATGGAGAAAAAGATGTTAATGATGTCATTTGTGCCTTCATTATGACGTCATAATTTGACAAGTAGAACGCTTGATCTGATCAGTATGAAAAAAACAATACTTAAAGTCTAACAGTGGCGTAGCTGGGCTTGTAAAATATAAACCACAAACACACATGATCAGCTTTTTAACCAGTCGCTAATGCTGTGTGTAACGTTAAACAAAGAAATTTGGAGGAATCCCGACATCCGTGAGGTAGGTTTTACTTACAGAACTGAGGGAAGATCTACTTTAATCTAAATACCCAACAATGGTTGGGTTAATAACATGCTATCAAAAAACCAAGGCGACTTCCTTACTTCCGCGGTTGTTTGTCCCATACACCGTTTATCATTGATTTATAAACCATACACCGCTTCAATCCATTAACTTTGTATTCACGACATTGGGATTAAAGTGTTATGGTCATATTTACTATATTATTATTATTACTATTACAAAAACGATACTACTGAAACGATACACTACTGCATTAAGAAACCTGCCCTTAATTTGTCTGAAGGGTAGGCATAAAGCCCAAGGCCTATATGTACCGTTTTGTTGGAAGAGTCGTAACGCTGATTCTTTCGATATTTGATGGTCATTTTAACAATCGGTTTGTTTGTGTGTCACACTGAAGGAAAAACGTAAAGGTAGAGCGTGGTGATTGTGATATATGACAGGTTCAACGATATGTTCAGCATGAATGAGATTGGAATCAAAATGCCGGAGTGTGGAGAGTCAGCCGCCGTACTGCACATTGTAAATAACTTCACATGGGGAATAAGTGTTAACGATGACGTCATTGGTGCCTTACTTATGACGTCATAATTTGACAGGGACAACACTCAATCTGATCATTTTGAAATTTATTGAGTGTAACCTACGAAACAGTTATATTGGAGAATATAAATTTATGATGTAATCACTCACATGGTCTGGCAGTAGAGTGGTGCTCAAAATAATTTTTAAAAAATATTTACTGGGACATGGCTTTATGTTGTTCCTTTTGTTCCAAAATGAAAAGACACCAAATATGAAAGCAATCTGATTTTATTTAGGGGTGCCACATCAGCCTTCAAACTAAAGGTGTCTACAAAACTTTTCTATATATGGATCGAAAGCAAAACCAGAAGTTTGTTTTATGAAAATCCACCCTCCACTCACTTTCTTTGTATTCTAGCAAACACAAGTTACAATAGCTGCACAAATAGCACTATATTGCTATGAAAACTCAAATTCAATGATAACAATCCAAATGTTCAGTTCATAAAATGAAGAGACACCATATCACATAATATTAAAAAACCCAAATATAATGACAAATGTAACTCCTATTTCTGGGCCTGTTTCACCACTGTTGCCTTCTTGGCATCGGGGTACATCTTCCTGTGAGCAGCAACAACTTGGAGCAGAGCTTGCTTTTGCTCTTCATCCTTTGTAAGGAGCTTATTGTAGTCTTGTATCAATGCGACACCCCTTTCTGCCCTGTCGTTCACCACGACTAAGCCACTGGCAGCTTTCTTTGCTTCCTGAAAGCTGGTTTCTTGCTCCCATGAACCAGGATCCTTATCCATCCAATCAGTTGGGGTCCCTAGGATGCTGAAGAAATGCTTGGTGTGTTTTGTTATGAGGCCGGCGATTGACAGGGCGGTTCCTCGTTTGATAGCTGGTCTCTTTGGAGAGGGGTTTTCACCGTCATTTTTCAATGCTTCAATCATATTGATCTTACTTTCTTTGTCAATTCTGGTGTCAAAGAATGCAAATGCCACTAGTACTGGGCTCATGTACCACGTGTGGCGGCCAAGTGCCTTCAAGGCTGCCTGAGCCATCTTCTGATTGTTTTGTTCAAACTTTTCCAACTTCTTGAAGAGGTTAATGTCATTCAGGGGAGCCTCAATAGCTTGTGGAGCCCGAAACCAAGCCTGTACATACACAAGGCAGACAAAAATGTTGAAGGCTCGGAGTTCTCTCACCTCTCGAAGTGTCAAGTGGAACTCTGACCGAAACATGAACACCTGTAGTGAATATAGTGCTTTTGCCATCCATCTGGCTCTGTGCATTGCTCCTGGAGCCATGATCTGGATTCCACGAGGTGGGATTCCTCCCATGTAGATGACAGTCAGTTCTAGGAGTTCACGATAATCATCTCGTGGCTGCTGATCTTTCAAACACACAAGAACGTTTTTGCTTCCAACACAGTGTCTGCAGATCCCATTGAAGCCTTCCTCTCTGAGAATTGATCGTGAAGAAACTTCCTGTCCTCGGGGTTGGTGATTATGGCCTCCGAATCTGCATGCCTAAGATCAAACGTCTTCTCCAAGGAGGCCTTGAAGGATGCTTCCTTTTTCTCTTGGGTCACACCACCCCGCTTTGCACCTTTTAGGAGGCTCCTCCATTCTTCATATAGCCTCTCCAAACGATGGATGCAGTGCTGCTTCGTCGTTGTAGGTAGGTGAGCTTTTTCCCAGAACTTCACAACCTCTTCAATGGTGAGGGTTGCACTCTCCCGGGCAGTGCGATTCTCCTTCTTCAGGTGATGGAAAAACAGGACAAGAGATTGATGCACAGTCGGGAGCTTGGCACCTTTGATGGCATCTCCAGAAGTGGACCCAATGAGATACACATTATCCTGAGCCCGAGTTTTCAATGAAACACTGGTACTAGCACATGCCATATCTGCAAAATAAGCAAGAATGTGGGTAAAATGAGAAAAATTGAGATCTCGCGAGATCTCGGAGACGGTGGGAGGGATTTTCGAAGCTCCACACGGTCTCCACGTTTTTCGAAGTTAAGTCTGTTCACAATTGTATTTTGTCGAAACTGTATTTATCTTTCGGTGTGTGAAGTTATTGTGTGCAACTTTGGTTGTTTCTCGGTGTTTATCTTTCATAAATTGATCGTCTGTTTGCCGTGTCGTGTCTTGAGGCCTTGTACAGTGTGCACTGTACAACCTTGAGGCTTTGTTTTTCTCTCAGCGGTCCGTCGTTTGTGATCCAATAACTTTCGTTCTCTGTATTCCCAGGCTTTTCACCCATAGCCTACTTCCTTGTGTAAATCTCAATTCAAAAAAAAAAAAAAAAAAAAACATTTCCTTCTCTGTTCTCATTCGTTTATTCATTCTTATTCGTTCGTTCGTTCTTCGACCACGTGTTTCTCCCCCATTTCCCCAGATAGTTTTCACTCATTAACCTTCAATGTTTACACTTTACCCTCAAGTTATGTATTCCGTCATATTTTATAACACCTTTTTCTTCTTCTTCTTTAAAAGGCTGCTTTCGACTTGCTCACCAAATCAATTCATCCCAAAAAAAATATCCATCTCCTATAGTGCCTTTTTTCTACATTCCCTAAACTCTCCTGCACTCCATCCTCCATCCAGCGTCCTTAAACGTATTTTTAACTTGAAGGTCACAAGAAACTCATTTTGCAATAAATGTTCGTTTCCCATAAATCGTACACTTTCAAAAATCCAATCTCACCCCTCCCCTCCAAATCTTCCCCATAACCCCTCCCCTCCAAATCTTCCCCATCACCCCTCCCCTCCAAATCTTCCCCATCACCCATCCCTTTCAAATCTCCCCCCTTGCCCCCTCCCTCCTAAACTACCCCCTCACCCCTCCCCGCCAAGACGCCCCCTCGCCCCTCCCCTCCTAGACTCCTGCCTCACCCCTCCCCTCCAAATCTCCCCCATATCCCATCCCTTTCAAATCCCTCCCCTTGTCCCTTCCCTCCCAAACTCCCCCCTCACCCCTCCCCTTCAAATCTCCCCACCCTCATTGCTTCTCAATTTCCCCCCTCTCACTCCCCCTCCTCAAAGCGTCCTCCCCGCTTCTTCCCCCTTCAAACTCTCACCTCCATCTCCCCCAACCTTCTGCCTCGCTCTTCCCCCTCCTCAAATAACACCTCATTGTGGCTCACCCAATCACCATCAAACCTTTTGTCCGCCCCATCCTTCCCTTTCTCCGAGCTATTCTGAAATCTCTGACACACCTTCAACAGCTCTCCCTATCTCTTCCACCTCTTCCACATCTTACCCTACCCCTCCTCCCCCCTGTTCTGTATCTGATGCTCCCCCTTCCTCTTCATTAACGGTATGGACCTCAAACATCCGGGGCCTTCGTTCAAACTTAACTGATCTCTCCATACAGGTTGCTTCTGTCAAACCAGACGTGATCTGCTTAACAGAAACTTTCCTCCTTTATGATGTCTCTGATTCCATAGTATCTCTCCCGGGCTACTCCCTCCTCCGGTATGATAGACCTGAGCCTCGTCCTGGAGGCGGGGTTGCTATCTTTATCAAAAACTCTCTTCCTCACTCGCCCTGCACTGCACTCTCTCCACCTCACCCCCAGGAATACCTCTGGCTACGGCTTCCCCTTCGCTCCCACCTCTTGTTCATATGTGTGTTGTACCGTCCACCAAACAGTGATGACTCCATCTACATCTCGCTGTCTGATGATATGGACCAACTTCTATCTACTCATCCCAACTCTCTCTTCCTCATATGTGGTGATTTCAATTGTCACCATGCCAGTTGGCTGGGTGTGGGTACCTCTCTCACCAGCCATGGCTCTTCAGCAAAGGACTTCTGCGACTCACTGGGACTGACACAATCTGTCAATTTCCCGACCCGGATCTCAGTCAACGGAACATCTTCTCTTCTGGACTTGGTTATGACTAACTTCCCTGAAAATGTCTGCTGCTCTTCTTCTGCTCCGATCGGATCATCTGATCATGTCCTTGTTAAAGTGGACATCTCTCTGACCATCCTCAGGGAGCCTGCTCAGCGTCGACGAGTCTGGCATTTCACTCAGGCCAACTGGCACGGTCTTCAAGCAGCCATCAATCATCTGGACTGGTCTCCCATCTCTACCACCTCTGACATCAACTCATCCTGGGAATTCTTCCAAAGTAAATTGCTCTCTCTCATGCACAGATTTATCCCATCTCGTCTTCAGTTGTCATACCCTTCCTCCCGTCCATGGTACACGGAATCTTGTGGTGAGGCTGTTGCCCAGAAACAACTTGCCTTCGTCTCCTGGAAAGCAAATCCAACGGAAGGAAATCTCATTTCCTTTCACAAAGCCCGAAACAAGTGTGTGTCCACCCTCAGGAGAGCCAGGAAACAATATCTCTCCGTTCTCAAGACCGAACTCTCTTATCTGTCTCCCTCTTCCAAATCCTGGTGGCGTCTGGTCAAATCCGTTTCTGGTGTTTGTTGCCCCTCCATCCCCTCCCTTACCTCAAACGGCTACACAGCTGACTCCGCACGTGAAAAAGCTGAATGCCTCAACTCTGTGCTTGCCTCTAAATCTTGTGTCCCAAACCCATCCCTCTCTGTACCCACCATACCCAGTCGTACCCTGCTGCTCCTGGACTCCGTGTCCTTTCCCCCTGACAAGGTGGAAAAGTTTCTGTCAACCCTAAACTCTGATTCTGCAACTGGACCCGACGACATCAGCCCACGGGTCCTAAAATCCTGCTCTGCTGCTCTATCTCACCCTCTCTCTGTTCTCTTCACCCTCTCTTTTGCTCAAGGTCAACTGCCATCTGCTTGGAAATCAGCCAACATCACCGCTTTGCACAAAAAAGGTGCAAAAACAGATCCTAGCAACTACAGACCAATCAGCCTTCTCCCAATTATCAGCAAAGTCATGGAATCCATCATTGCTTCGGATATGAAATCTTTCCTCTTCTCCAATGGCTTGATCTCTGATCATCAATTTGGTTTCAGACCAGGTCACTCTACTCTGGACATGCTGCTTCTGCTGTCTCAACAATGGATGGAGGTCCTCAATGCCAAACAGGAAATTAGAGCTGTCTCCCTCGACATATCACGTGCCTTCGACACGGTCTGGCACCCCGCTCTGCTCACCAAACTCTCCTCCTTTGGTATCCATGGAAATCTCCACGCATGGCTGGCGGACTTCCTCTCTAGTCGTCGTCGTGTGGCCCTGAATGGGTTTCTCTCATCTCCTCTTCCTGTTCAGGCTGGAGTTCCCCAAGGCAGTGTTCTGGGCCCCGTGCTTTTTCTGGTCTTCATCAATGATCTCTCTGACTCTCTCGAAAATCCTCTCTATCTCTTTGCTGATGACTCCACTCTCTGCCGCTCCATTCCTCTTCCCTCAGATCGGCAGTCTGCTGCCTCCTCACTCTCTGAAGACCTGGACAAAATCACAGACTGGTCAAACAAGTGGAACATGTCTTTCAATCCTGACAAATCTCACACTCTTACTATGTCTCTCCGAAAAGATGGACTGGACAACCCTCCCACTTCTCAACAATCCTCTCCAAGAAGTTCTGTCGCTCAAGATTTTGGGTCTCACCATCTGCCATGATCTTTCTTGGGAAAACCACATTTCCAAGCTGGCCTCCAAAGCCAGTCGCCGACTGGGCATCCTCCGTCGTGCGAAGTCCTTCCTCGGCACACCTGAGCTCCTCACCACATACAAGGCTTTCATCCGCAGCTCAATGGAATACTGTTCTCCCCTATGGGCCGGTGCTCCTGCCTCACACCTAGCTCGGCTTCACGCTGTTGAAACCAAAGCTTTCAGAATTATTGGAATCTCCCGCGATGAAGCTATCTCTGAGGGCCTTTCACTCACTCACCGCAGGCAGGTAGGTGGTCTTTCTGTCTTCTACCGACTCCTCTCCGGCCTTGCACCCCCAGCTCTCTCTGTGCTCTGTCCCCCAAATATTCCTACAGGTCGCACAAGATCTGCCAGCAACCCTCTGATGGTTAAACTGCCGAAATCTCGGCTCTCTGCTCACCTTCACTCTTTCATTCCTCTTTTCTCCCGCCTCTGGAACAAACTCCCTCACTCCCTTCAATCCCACTCCTCCCTCCAGGTCTTTAAAACAGCTGTTCACCACCATCTCTTATCTTCCCCCATCCAAAACCTTGATCTTTTCTACCCCCGCTAATTCACCCCAGATCCACCTTGTTTGAAATTCCAACTTCTTTCCTGGAAGTCCTGGCAGTGTCCATATGTTTTATACCTCTCCCACCGCCCCCTTCCCATGCCCCCCCCCCAAAGCCCTCGCCCTCTCTCAGATCTCTCGATGTCTCCATGTCTCTCGGTCCCTGCTCTCAAATGTTGTGTTTGTGTCCTTCCCCCTCTCTCCCCATCTTGTCTACCGCTCCCGATGTTATATGTTTTATGTGTCGGTTTGTCTTTCTGTGTGATTAATGTTCGCTCTTTCACGAGCCTCGATCTTGTATACAAAAAAAAAAAAAAAAAAAAAAAAAAAAAAAAATCCTGTTAATTCTTACTCCACAGGGTCACTCTCTACAAAAGAGCCACATTCAATAAGTTAGGCCTACATATTACACACTAAAAAAGCGTACCCCTGACCCCGGGAACCTGTACAAAACATGCATGAAAATTGCCCAGATAGTGATCATAGGAAGTCTCAAAACTGTATGTATAATATATTGTATATATATAATGTCTAATGTGTATTTATGTATATTTATTATTTAATGTATATTTACTATATATACTCAAAGGCAAAAGTTATTGTGACACACAAACAACAAACAGAATCAGTGTTAAACTTTTACTGCCGCGAATGAAATGTTATTACATGGAAAGACAAATGTTTCAAGGTATGGTAACGATCAACAGTCCATAAGAACAGTGCACCTGGCATATGAAAATGAGCCACAACACAAGAGGGGGTTCACAAGCAAGTTCACACAGTCAGTAGCGAGTGTGTCCACCTTGTGCATTGATGCAGGCCTGGCACCTTCGCCACATTGAGGCCACTAAACGTCGATGAAAGTCCTTGGGAAGATCATTCCATATCCGAGGAAGGATTTGGTGGAGTTCCTGCAGCGTTTTTGGAGGATTCGGATGACGTCATAAACGTCGCTCCATTTCATCCCAGACGTGTTCAATGGGTGACAAATCAGGGGATCTTGCAGGCCAGGGTAACACATTAACATTGTTCTGATTAAGATACTGCTGTACAACTCGAGCAACGTGTGGTCTGGCATTATCGTGTTGAAACGTCACTCTAGGGCCATTCTGTTGCAAAAACGGTAAAGCGGCCATTTGCAAAATCTCGTCTCGGTACCTCACAGCATTCAAGTTCCCCTCAATCAGAATCATTGGCGTTCTTGCTGCAGCTGTTATCCCACCCCAGATCATAACGCCCCCACCTCCAAAACGATCCCCTTCCAGAACACATGGCCTGATGTAATGTTCACCTGTGCATCTGTAGACACGTGTCCTACCGTCAGCTCGGTGAAGCTGTGCCAAATGGTGTTTCTATGGACGTTGAATCGACGAGCAACATCACGCTGCGAGGTACCAGACTGAAGCATACCTATAGCTCTCCATCTGTCATTTTCCCCGAGGTGTGGCATGTCGAACTTATTCCAAAACGATGAATAGAGGTGTTTTTCTGACTTCTGCACTTCTTAAGACTGCATTGAGTGGAAATGATAAGCGTCTGGTTGTCTGGCCTTTTAAAGTGAACATTGCTGGCCATTTTTCTCGAATATGTCATGCTTCTTGCAAATTTCATGCAATTCGAACAACAACTGCTTGGTTGCGTTTCTTCGACCATTTTAACACACTCTTTCTCTGGTTCAAATCCAAAAATTCATTCACAAGATTACCAATGAAAAAATTCCATGTCACAATAACTTTTGCCTCTGAGTATATTTATTTTTAATATTATATTTAATGTATATATATAATTATGTATTTATTTTGTGTATATACAGCCCAAAAAATGGGAATTCCTATTTTTGCATGGGGGAAAATTCAGCACTGATGTGGCACCCCTAAATATTATTGGATTCCATTCAAATTTGGTGTGGTTTCCTTTGACACCAAAAGGAACAAAAATAGACCATGTCCCGGAGAAAATCTGCATTTTGCTTTTTTGAAGCCCACCCTATCTGGCAGCCATATTGGATCAAAGAAAAAAACCCCTTCCAAAACAGAAGAGTTGGCTCGTACCAAGTTGACTGCGCAGGTAAGTATTCTATGAATACCATTTAGTTCTAAAGCGTTTTGTTCCTTTCTAGGCTTTGTCTATTTCATATTAAAAATGCCAAACTGAACAGTTTCCTTCAGACATGGTGGCATTATTATTATTTTTTTTTGTGGAAGAAGGCTTTGGCTTTTTGTTCCTTAACCACTCAAGTGTAGCTTTGGCTGTGTGCTTCGGGTCATTGTCATGCTGAAAGAAGAACTTCCGTTCCAATTTCAGCTTTCTTGCGGAGGGCAGCAGGTTTTCCTCTGGATATTGCTGTATTTTGCTCCATCCATTTTACCTTCTATCCTGACAAGTGCCCCAATCCCTGCTGATGAGAAACATCTCCATAACATGATACTGCCACTACCATGCTTCACAGTAGGGATGGTGTTCTTTGGGTGATGTGCTGTGTTGGGTTTGTGCTAAACGTAACATTTTGCATTTAAGCCAAAGTTCCGTCAACCACAAAACTTTTTGCCACATGGCTTCAGGATCACCAGAGTAGTTTTTTTGCATACTTCAAACAGGACTCAAGGTGGGCTTTTTTTTTTAGTAATGGCCTCCTTGCTACCCGACCATACAGGCCAAACTTGGAGTGCTTGGGATATTGTTGTCACATGCACACAGTGACCAGTCTTTGCCATAAAGGCATGTAGCTCTTTCAAAGTTGCGACTGCCCTCTTGGTGGCCTCTCTGGTCAGTCTCCTCCTTGCTTGTTCATCCAGTTTGGAGGGACGGACTGATCTAGGCAGGGTCTTGGTGGTACCATACGCCTTCCACTTCTTAATGATCGTCTTGACAGGGCTCCAGGGGATATTCAAGGCCCTTGAAATATTTTATATCCATCCTCTGATCTGTGCCTTTCCACAACTTTATTCTGGAGGTCTTTTGAATGCACCTTGGTGCTCATGGTTGAGTCTGTCCTGTGAAATGTACGACCCAGCAGAGGAAACCTACAGAAACAGCTGATTTTATTCTGAACTAATCAGAATCACTACAATTTAACACAGGTGGAGGCCATTTAACTTGGTGTGTGATTTTGAAGGTGATTGTTTACACCCAAACTAATTTACAATTGCTATTATAAGAGGGGTGGATACTTATCTAGCCAAGATATTCTAGTTTTGTATTTTTAATTAATTTTCTGAAATTTGTAGAATTTGTTTTTCACTTTGATGTTGTGGGTTATGATGTGTAAATAAAGGTGGAAAAAGTCTGATTTAGTGCAATTTAATTCCAGTCTATAAGGCAACAAAAGGTGAACATTTTGAAAGGGGGTGTAGACTTTGTATTGGCACTGTATATATACAGGGTGTTTCATAAAGATTGATACAACTTTGACTTCCTGCCATTTCTTTGTTTTTTGACCTACACAGTTTTCCTTTTCAGGGTTTGGTGGTGTTATCGTGGTATTTTTTCCCTGGGATTTCTAGCTCCGTAGCTCAACTATGCCATTGACAGTGAGTGGAGCAGAAGCCCATTTACACGTGAACGGTGCCATCAACAACCACAACAACATTTTGTGGGGGGCAGAACCACCTGAGGATATCACTGAGAAGTACCTGAAAGTGCCTAAGGTCACATGCTTCTGCACCATCAATGCCAGATGGGGAATGCTATGTAGTGGTTTGAGAATGACAACTGCAGGACGGTGACAATCAACGGTGAGCGCTACCGGGCCGTGCTCTAGAAGTTCCATAATGATGCAACCCAAAAGGTCACCCCAAACCAGCCCAGCATGACCTGGTTTATGCAGGATGGTGCAACCCCGCATACAGCTGGTGACACCATCACTTTCCTGCAGCAGCTTTTCAGAAACGGCCTTGTTGCCCTGGGTACCGCTCATGACTGGGCACCCCATAGCCGAGACTTGAACCCTCTGGACTACTGGTTCTGGGGGGCTGCCAAGGGCTCTGTCTATGTCAACTGCCCTGGCACACTGGATGATCTGAAGCAGGTGTCAGAGCACATCCAGGCAGTGCCACATGAGACCTACAGGAAAATTGGACAGAACTTTAGAGTCAGGATCAATGCCTGTCTGAACCGCCGAGGGACACACATCGAGAACGTCAATTACAAGAATTTTGCCTAAATGCCAATTTCAGACCTTGGGCTCTCACTAACTCCAGCAGGGACTTACAGCAACAGCAATCAGTGATAGGAACGTGAACCAAACATTTCTTGAAAGCTTTGTGCGCAGGATGTCTTGGCGCGCAGTTCATTCCTCCAGCAGTGCGAACCAAGCACGCCGCGCCCGTCGACTCGCCGTCTGCTCCACACAGCACCGCAGGCTCTCAGTGCAGAAAGCTGCCGCACCATCAGCACCAACGAGCCAGGCAAGGTAAAATGCGGCCGCTCAAACCGATCGCCTGGACCAAGAAGCGCAAATGTCCAACTACACAACACCAATGGTGGAAGAACTTGACTGGCCTGCACAGAGCCCTGACCTCAACCCCATCGAACACCTTTGGGATGAATTGGACCACCGACTGCGAGCCAGGCCTAATCGCCCAACATCAGTGCCCAACCTGACTAATGCTCTTGTGGCTGAATGGAAGCAAATCCCCGCAGCAATGTTCCAACATCTAGTGGAAAGCCTTCCCCGAGGAGTGGAGGCTGTTATAGCAGCAAAGGGGGGGACCAACTCCATATTAATGCCCATGATTTTGGAATGAGATGTTCGATGAGCACATACGGGTGTGATGTTCGGGTGTCCACATACTTTTGGCCAAAACGTTATGGACAAATTCGGACGAAACTTGGTGGATGAGTTTGGTAGGTGACAAGAACAAGCTGATTAGATTCGGCAGAGATATGCATTCACAGTGGAATAGGTTGTGTGTGTGACAAGGATGAAATGATGAATGTTTTTTTTTTAAACTGTGAATGAGAAAAGTGGAAAACAATTCCCTGTGAATGACGAAAAACATTTTTTTCCCACGGATTTAATTGTTCCCGACCTATTTGCTTCTTCATCTTCTTTCATATGCAGCACAAGTCTGTGGGGTAGCATAATTGGCTGAGGACCTGGCTGTGCTCCTGATGCAATGCCCCTTCTGTCGGTTAGCACAGGAATTTGGAATCTTCCCATTGTGCAGATAATAGCACGCCTACTTTTCACAAAGGACACCATGGGATCTTTAACGTCCACCAACTAATGCCAGCAGAAGGGACACTCAGTTTAACATCCATCCAAGAGACAGCACACACATTGCACAACGTTTTACCATTTGAACTTTTGTCATCAAATTTCAACTAGAATGGCACTCGACAGAGTGCAAAAATAAATAAAGAAATGAATAAAATGACCACAGGACATACCGAAGTGCGATGCACAACATTCTTGTAGATGGTTATGAGGCGATCAATGGCACCTTCTCTGGAACGAGAAGAATGCACGTAGGAAAGTCAAAATATGGTGCTGAAGAGTAAATGGGAATTGGGCTAACATAATCGTGCTGCAAAGGAAAGCCAATACATCAACCACGAGGCGTTCCACCATTAGAAATGATGCAAAACTGCCTGTATCATTTTTTAAATCAAAACAGAAGAACATATACAACAAGAACATATACAAGAACATATACAACAAGAACATCCTTGGTGTCCTTGTGTTTTATACTTCTCCCACCCCCCACCCCCTTCCCACGCCTCCTCCCCCCAAGCCCTCTCCCTCCCACACATCTCCCGATGTCCCTGCTCTCAAATGTTGTGTTTGTGTGCTTCCCCTTCTCTCCCCATCTTGTCTACCGCTCCCTCTTTTTATATATTTTGTTTGTCTGTTTGATTTGTTTGTGTGATAAATGTTAGCTCTTTCACGAGCCTCGATTCTGTATACAAAAAACAACAACAAAAAAAAACAATAAACCACATGACAAACATTCTGGACAACACTAACTTCCATAGCAACTGGTACAGAATACAGTACCACATAGGATTTTCATGACAAAAGTAAGTTCTGAAAATGCTATGCAATTTTGCTGACTAGAAACCTTCACACGACAGGTTGCAAACCAAGCAAGGACCACCAAGAAGAAGAACAACAACAACAACAGCAACAGCAACAAAAGTTGGCCTTTTTATTGGAAATTTTTCTCATTAAAAAAAATAATAATAAAAAATAAGAAAAGGGATAATATTGTTAAACAATGTGTTTGAATTGCCATGCTATGAAAATTAAATAAAAAAAACTGCAATGACTACATACATCCCACGTTCTAAATCAGAACACCTGTAAATCAAGAAGCACAGCGACATCGAAACAATGCGTATGTGCTTACCGGATTTCGAGTGATGGAAGGTGAGGCAGGAAGTCATTTCCCACAAAGAAGCACATGAAGACCCAGTCATCAATGCTGCGTTCGAGGTCAAACTCAAATGGCAAGCTTGCCATTGTCAGCTCACGCTCCAAGTACTGCCATAGTAAATATAATTTATAAGTACGTATGAAGGAGCATTGCACATGGATTTAGCAATACCACACATGCCATCTGGCAGTGCAAACCATCCTTTACCTCTCGGAGAATGCAGAGACGAAGAAAAATAAATTCCTGTTCTGCAGGTGGTAGGTCGTCAGCAAACTGGTCATGCTGTGAAAGGCAATGGGTGGGGAAGACTTTATAGAGTTGCTATAAAGCAACCCTTCCCCTAGATAGGAGAAGGGTGATACCTGTTATAGGGTTTGTTTCTACAATTAGTGCCCCCAGTTTTGATGGTGCATTAGAGTTTCTTAGACCCCCTAGGAGTAATAAACCATCATCTCGGTTTTTGGGCTTATTTATTTATTTTATTTTACTTTTTTTCTGCCAAAGTCCAAGCTGTCTCTTGGAGCCAGCTGGTGTTTTGTCATCGCTGAATTTTTGTCTTCAAGATGTTCTTGCATCATAACAGTGTACCTGTACCGACGTCATGCACCTGATATTTGAATTGTATCCGTAATGTACTTTTTCGGATTGTGACCTCATTAACCAAAACAGGTTTTTGATCATAACTTGAATAACTGTACTCTCATTTTCATGATGTTGAGTTTTATGGATCGACTGTAAATGGGGACACATTTTCTTTATTTAAACTCTATCCCTAAATGTTGAAGGTCAAAACCGTATGGCGGTCTGAAAAGAATATTGTCATCATTGGATCATGGGTGCCGGGTAGGCTTGCCCTTGGTGATCGCAAATATCGAGTTATAACTTGATCCACCATCAAACAATGCACTAACTTACATTTATCACAGAAAGACCACCAACCTGCCTGCGGTGAGAGTGAAAGGCCCTCAGAATCAGCTTCATCGCGGGAGATTCCAATGATTCTGAAAGCTTTGGTTTCAACAACTTGAAGCAGAGCTAGGTGTGAGGCAGGAGCACCAGCCCAGAAGGGAAAGCAGTATTTCATCAAACTGCGGATGAAAGCTTTGTATGTGGTGAGGAGCTCAGAAGTGCCAAGAAAGGACTTCGCATGGTGGAGAATGCCCAGTCAGCTACAGGCTTTGGAGGCCAGCTTGGAAATGTGGTTTTCCCAGGAAAGATCATGGCAGATAGTGAGATGCAAAAGCTTGAGTGACAGAACTTCTTTGAGAGGATTGTTGAGAAAGTCGATGGGAGGGTTTTCCGGACTGTCTTTTCGAAGAGACATAGTGAAGGTGTGAGATTTGTCAGAATTGAAAGACATGTTCCACTTGTTTGACCAGTTTATGATATTGTCCAGATCTGCAGAGAGTGAAGAGGCAGCTGCCTGCCAATCTGAGGGTTGAGATATGGAGGGGCAGAGGGTGAAGTCATCAGCAAAAAGACAGAGGATTTTCCAAAAAGTCAGAGATCATTAATAAACCACCGTTTAGAGGCCATTTTTCCCCGCAAAGCGGGGGTTGGCCTTTTCGGGGACCGTGGTAGTTGTTGTTTTTTGGTCCCCTTTTTGAAGCAATGTTTTACGGCCGGATGCCCTTCCTGACGCCAACCCTTTTGGCCGCCTTCAACGACAAACAGGGAATTACCAGTGAACTGGTACTCAATTAGCCGACCTCGGAAGGATGACAGGCTGAGTCAACCCCCCTGGCATTAATTCGGCGATCGACCGAGATTCGAACCCAGGATCCTAGGATCCTAAGCCGGCACCCTAGCCGCTAGCCCAACACCAGGGATTCAGAGATCATTAATGAAGACCAGAAAAAGCACAGGGTTCTCATGCTCACATTAGTGCACCCTAATGGACAGGGCCCTAAACACACCTTTACCACTTCCTCTTCACATAAAATAAAATGGAAGATGAGGACTGCATTTTAAGTTTTTTTAAAGGAAGCCAGTTTATGAAGGAGAACAGCCAGTACCCATCGAGCAGAGGTAACACACACGCTTGTTAAAAGTTGTGTGATGGATCCTCAATGCCAATTTACAGTTTACCCTGATATTTTGGAGATCTGATCATACCTCTCCTTTCTTTTCACGAGGCAAACCCTCACAATCCTTGACCACATGGCCAAGCTGATTGCACAAAGGGCAGGGGCGAGGCTTGTTGGGTTTGAATTCTTCACGGATGATGGTGAAGTGTGGCTCGTGTGTCGCCAGGCCCAGCATTATGAGGTCAGCTTGTGCCAGCATCAATCAGAAAAGAGAGACAGGCACGGTAAGTTTTTCAAGTGTCTGTCTGTCTCAAATCTCAACAAAAACACTGTAAACATAAAAGGGGTGTATAATGAACTAAGTAAGGCGGCTTACCGTCAGCTCCACAAAGGCAATGGTGAGTGTTGGGGTCATGGTCTGGTTGGGCTAGTGGCAAACATACGTAACAAAAACATTAATTTGAAATCTGTGGACATTTTGTAAAAAAAAACGACATAAAACGTAATGAAACAGCAAAGAAGAAGAACGACATCAAATATGGCATGTATACAAAAGAAAATTATCTTCAACATCATTCTTCCCTCTTGGTCTTTAAGACAGCAGTTCACCACAATCTCAGATCATTCCCCATCCACAACAATCATCCTTTGTACCCTGATTAACTCTCTCCAAGCTCACCTCTTTCCAAGTTTCCAATCTTCCTTTCCATTTCTGTGATTGAGAGTTTGTGGCTCTAGCCATATTGTCCACCTTACGTGTGGTCCCTACCCCTGATTCACATCCCTTATTTCTCCAAGTCTCACTATTTTATGCATCATCATTGCTGTTAAGGGTTTTCCCTCTCCCTTTCTACTCTTCCTTTTATTCTCTTACACCCTGATCCATTATATATTCAAGCTCTTCGAAATGTATTCAATTAGCCCGAGTTCTCAATGCCGAATAGTGCGAGTGCATCATGTGGCGCTAATCCTGGTGGTAGTAACTAGTACAAGTCATAATCCCACTTAATTTGCAATTGGCAACTGGCTCTTACACAAATACATTTTTTATTATGGACCCTGGGCATTAAAAAGCTACATAATGTATATTGACCAAACAGTTTCAAATGGATCATGTTGCACCGTTAGAGCATTTAAATTGCATCAGATGTGCAAACTGTTGCTCCCAGATTCCTGCCTCGATGACAGAAGACGCCATTTGTATTTTGCCATCTCCACCCCGAATCAGTTTAGAATCCCAGGATTCTCTGCATGAAAACCATAGATAATGGAAATCAGCAAGTAATGCGCAAATTATACCTACCAGTGTGCATCACTCTGCTCGTATATATAGAGAAAGAAAAACATGATGCGCCTGCATGAAAAGTCATCACATTTTTCTGACAAAGAATTGACTAGCCAATAAAAACAATTAAACTGCTTATGGAGTTTATGTGAAGTAAATAAGTATCCAGAAAAGGTAACGGGGACCGTTATTATATTCCTAAAGAATATAAAATTAAAAAAAGTTACACATTTGCAAAACTGTCGTGGACACCACTGTCGGACAAAGAACTTTACAAATGTCGGCGAGGTAATCAACGAAAAATTTCGGTTCAATGTATTCCCTCATGGCAGTGACCAAAGGCCAAACGCCTACTTCAATTTGAAACGTTTTGAAACGCCTACTTCAATGAATCATATGAAAGTAGCCTTTCCTTAGAAAATATATAAATGGGTAACTGGAGAAATAAACAAACATTTTTATTACGATTGGCTGACGCAAATTCAGCAGTACTCTTATTACAAACTAGCAGAAGTACCAGGCGTTGCCGGGCGGAGGGGGGTGGGGGGAGTATATAACGAATGCGTACTTGTATATATAACTGCCATTAATTGAAAAAGGCTTTTTTTGCCTAAAACACTTCCAGGCACTCACTGGTGAAGATCCATTCAGACATCTGAGAAAAATGGCAACACACAGACAGACAGACACACAGACACACACACAGACATCTCTCTTATGTAGTATATAGCTGGCATAAATGCAATTGGCACAATAATCATGGATATCAAATTTCACCTCTTTGCCTGCGGATGTAGTCCATTATCTTGTGCTCCCCCTCTCCTGGTGCACTTGCATCTGAAAGTATCACCTGGAAACCAAAGTATAGAGAGGAAGTATGCAGACGAATTATATGGGAAACTTGCAAGGCTAATTTTACCTACCTATGCATGCTTACAAATACAGGAAGAAACAAGAAAGAGCAATCAGAGATTGCAGACCCTTGCGAGGACATGTTTTAGTAGTTTTTAAAGCTTTTGTGTTAAAACAAAAGTAGCGACCGAACCACATGACCAATGACGTCATTTTTTTTTTTCTTCACAAATTTATCCTTAGATGACGCTCAAAAAAGTTCATCTTGATCGGATGCAGTATTGTACTTGTCGAATTATGAAGTCATAATAGAGGCACCTATGACATCATCATTAACATATGTTATTCCCCATGGAGAGTGCTTTACAATGAGTCATGTCTCAATTTTTTCTATGCAGTGCTTTCAGAGATATAGAGGTGCAAAGTTTTTCGTTTCTTTCCAAGATTTTTCATACCACGTGACCTATGGCTTCATAATTATCATAAAAAATTTATACAGGTGCACCTATGGTGAAAATTTCTTGTCAATCGGACCAACAGTTGCAGAGAAAATCATATTTATTCTGTGCGGACAAACAAACAGAAACAAACAGAGACTCAAATGCAATACCCTCTCCTCTGGTGAGGGTAACAATTTAATAACTAGAAAGCAGCTGAAAATGCAAAGCATGTCCATGTCCATTTGCATTCAGATGTCTTTTTCTTCTTGTTTGCTCAAAATAACAAAAACAGTTTAAATAAAAATACAAAATCAAAATTGATGATTTTACGCAGCCTTGACCTTTGAGCTTTCAATC
The DNA here is from genome assembly GCF_964187855.1 of Myxine glutinosa. Lineage (NCBI taxonomy): Eukaryota > Metazoa > Chordata > Myxini > Myxiniformes > Myxinidae > Myxine > Myxine glutinosa. The sequence goes on along the minus strand of NC_136271.1, from coordinate 101,456,012 downwards.
ACAAAAAAAAAATATATATATATATAAGGTTCTAGCTTTTGATTGATGAACCAATTCAGAGACCCAATATGCAAATTCTTAAAATTTAATGTCAATTGGATGAAAATTGGTGATTTTAAGCAAACTTGATCTTTTGATCTATATAAATAAATAAAAACCAATCAGCTTCTATCTTTTGATTGGTGAACCAATTCTGTGACCCAATAGGCAGATTCATAAAAATTCAGGTCAATTGGACGAAAATTGAAAATTTTATGCAACTTTGACCTTTGGATCCAAAACAAAACAATAGACTCCTACCCTTTGATTAGTGAACCAATTCAGTGACCCGATTTGCAAATTCTTTAAATGTCACGTCAATTGGGCGAAAACTGACGATTTTATGCAACGCTGACCTTTGACCTTTTTACAAAATTAATAATTTGCCTTCCACATATTATAATCACAAAGCTTTGTTGAAAATGTTACGACAAAACTCAAATGGTAAATGGATATTTCAGGTCAATTGGATGAAAATTGATTTAAAGTGATGCTGACCTTTGACCTTTTGACAGAATTATAAATTTGGTTTCTCCATGTTATCATAATAAAGCTTTGGTGAAAATTTGATGACAATAGCTCAAATAGTAAAAAGTATTGGCCCAGACAGACACACAGAAGTGATTACAAAACCCCATCTCCTACTGTGCACAGGGTGGGCTAATAATAATAACAACGAATGGCACTCATTAGAGCGCATACCTTCGCCAGGCTAACACCACCCCACCCCCCCCCCCCCCGCGCACCCCCCCCCCCACTCCGTTGCAAAACGTTAGAACACGTTATTCTATCCATGCAAAAAAACAATAATGAGACTCTCACCATATCTCTCAGAAAAGAGTTTCATGTGCCCACTTATATATTTCAACAATCAATCAGTGGAAGAGGTTGGCTATGTTAAACCTCTCGGCCTCACCATTGGTCACAATCTCTCCTGGGAGGAACAGGCATCAGCAAGCCTCCAAGGCCGGCTACAGACTGGGAATCCTCCGTCACACAAAAATAAGTCCTTCTTGGTAAATCTGAACTTATGTCGACTGAGGCCGCTCTCCACAACTCAATGGAATACTATTCTCGCCGAATAAAGCTCTCAAAATCATGGGAATCTCCCGCAAAGAAGCTGAAGCACAAAGCCTATCGTTCTCCATTCAAACATGGGTTAGTGGGCCTGTGTTTACCGCTTCTATTCTGGTCCTGTTCTTGTACTCTTTTAATCCTCCAATTCCACCCGGTTCCTCAGCGTTCCAAGTGTTTTTCCAGAAACTCCAGCCTTGTTAAACTCCCAAAATCCAAACTTTGTGCTCATCTGCACTTCTTTGTTGTTCATTTTCTGCTGTTTGTGGAACCACATTTCTGAGGCTATTCAATCCCACCCTTCCCAACAGGGCTTGAAGCATACAGAACACTACCATCTCATGTCATCCCCAATTATCTACAGGCAAACTTGTCTACCCCGAAACAAACTCTTACTTACATGTTACTTACGAGGTTTTGCACCTCTCGTATTCTCCTTCATTATGAATTCCTTTGCTCGCTATGTCCACTGTATATGTGTTGACTTTCCCCCTCCATCACACTACTTTCCTACATTATTCAGAAAAAGAAAAAAAAAAAAAACATTAAAAAAACCAATAACTACATATATATACATACACATATACAGTCATGTGAAAAAGTAAGTACACCCCATGTAAAGTTTTGACTTTTTCAACATATTTCAACATACAGCTATTTGATCTTCATTTCAACAATATTGATAGATAAAGGTGATATAATATAACAAATATCATGAAACATTTACATTTTGTAGTCCATTGTATAATGTAAATAAACATAAATGCAAATTTCGCATGTGGAAAAAGTAAGTACACCCCTACATTTATCACTACTTCAAATACCTAAAATTAGAATCAGGTGCACCAGCTCAGGTGCAAATGATTAGAAAATCGTTGGATAGGATCTTGGAGGAACCTGTCATATTTAAACCTGACATTTAGTTTGGTTTGGTCTTTGTTGTTGAAGTGTGTGGCGTCACCATGCCTAGATCAAAAGAGCTCTCTGCGGCCTTCAGAAAGAAGGTTATAGATGCCTACGAGTCTGGGAATGGATTTAAAAAGATCTCCAAACAATTTAAAATCAATCATTCGACTGTCCAGAAGGTCATCGACAAGTGGAGAAGATTCCAAACAACTGCCAACTTGTTCAGGCCAGGCCGCCCCAGCAAGCTCAGCCCGAGAGGAGACCGCAAGATGCTGAAAGAAGTCTCTAAGAACCCCAAGATGTTCTCACGGGACCGACAGGTAGCTCTTGCCACTGTTGATGTCAAAGTGCACGAGTCTACCATTAGAAAGAGGCTGCACAAATTTCATCTACATGGGAGGTGCAATAAAAAAAAAATTAAAAAAATCTACATGGGAGAATCTACATCTACATCTACATCAGGAGAAAAAAATCTACATCTACATGGGAGGTGTGCCAGGAGGAAACCTTCGCTGTCCAGAAAGAACATCAGGGCAAGACTAAAGTTTGGCAATGAACACCGAGGCAAAGACCAGCACTTCTGGAACAATGTGCTCTGGACAGATGAGTCAAAGGTAGAGCTATTTGGCCACAGTACCAGAAGACATGTTTGGCGAAAACCAAAGACAGCATTTGACCACAAGAACCTGATACCAACTGTAAAGCATGGTGGTGGAAATATTATGGTTTGGGGCAGCTTTGCTGCATCAGGGCCTGGGCAGCTCACCATCATAGATTCCACTATGAATTCTTCATTGTACCAGAGGGTGCTTGAGGATAATGTGAGGCAATCTGTTGGAAAGTTGAAGCTCAACCGAAGGTGGACCTTGCAACATGACAATGACCCTAAACATACCAGTAAATCCACCAAGGAATGGCTGAAAAGAAAGAAATGGAGGGTTCTGGAATGGCCAAGTCAAAGCCCGGAGCTAAATCCCATCGAGATGTTGTGGGGGGATTTGAAACGAGCTGTGCATGCAAGAAACCCCTCAAACATCGCACAGCTGAAATAATTCTGCATGGAGGAGTGGGCAAAAATTTCTCCCAGTCGATGTCAGAGACTGGTAGACAGTTATAAGAAACGCCTACTTGAGGTTGTTTCTGCCAAAGGAGGCAATACCACCTATTAGAACCAAGGGTGTACTTACTTTTTCCACATGCGAAATTTGCATTTATGTATATTTAAATTATACAATGGACTACAAAATGTAAATGTTTCATGATATTTGTTATATTATATCACCTTTATCGATCAATATTGTTGAAATGAAGATCAAATAGCTGTATGTTGAAATATGTTGAAAAAGTCAAAACTTTACAAGAGGTGTACTTACTTTTTCACGTGACTGTACGTATACAGACTTGGCATTTAATATGGAATATTTTTTTTGTGGGGGTGAACTTACTTTTCAAGATGACTTAGAACCAAAAGTTCATTGGAATTATGTTGAAATTATTCTAGATTTTGTTAATGTGACGTTTAAAAGAAACAAAAAACACATTTGACATTTCAAAGCAAATAAATTGATCCTCGAAAGTGATGTAAACTGATATCGAACTCAATTCACGGACAGTACTGTGTTAAACTTCTGTACGTTTTCCAGAAGTATCTCTTTATTTTGCACATTAGCCAAAAAAAATTTCAACAAAAACAAAAGCTAAATTATGACTGGGATTACGGAGAGTAAAATTACAGTTCAGTACTTCGTGTAACCCCCACGAGCATTCAGGAGAGCACGTACACGTTGAGGCATGCTGTTCACGAGATTTGCCAAGGTTTGGACAGGAATCGCTTGCCATGCAGTGACAATAGTCTGCTGCATTTCATGCACAGAGGCAGGCTGCTGGTCCAAGTGGTCGATTTGATGTGTTAATTCTGCCCACAAGTTCTCTATCGGATTCATATCCGGGCACATGGTAGGCCACTCCATATGCTCTACACCAGGTTCAGCAAGAAAGTGTTGGATCATGCGAGCACGATGAGGCCGTGCATTGTCATCTTGGAAGACAAAGTTTGCTCGAAAGGCTGCACGAGCAAATGGAAGCAATGTTTCTTCCAGAATGGCCCTGTACTTGAACTGGTTCAGGTTTCCATTCAGAACAACCAGGTCAGTTTTGCCCCCTGCATGAAAAGCAGCCCAAACGGTCACCCCACCACCTCCAGCTTGGACTCTTGGCACTATACAATCTTCATTGTGGGCTTCATGCACTTGTCTGCGCACTCGGACGTGGCCATCTGTGACGATAGACCAGAAATCTAGACTCGTCACTGAAGGTCACATGATTCCAGTGTCCTGGCTGCCATTGACGGTGGGTGCTCTCTGGCCCACTGCAATCGGCGCTGGCTGTGTTGTCTGGTCAGGCGTGGCTTTCTCAGGAGACGCCTGGCACGATAGCCTGCTTGAACCAGTCGTTGGTTGACTAGTCTTCTGGATACAGGCACATTTGTCAGTTGATGCCACTCAGCCCTACGCCGATTAGCTGACTTGGTACGGCCATTGCAGACTAACCGGTGCAGCTGGCGATCATCTCTCCTTGTGGTTCTGCGTGGACGTCCTGGCCTCGGTATTGGAGTAGAGACACCCCTCTGAGCATTTCATTTCAGGATCTTTGACACCTGACCTTGAGTGATGCCATACTGCCGAGCAATAGCACGCTGTTTCATGCCAGAAGTTCATAAAGCCACCACTCCATGACAAACAGCATTATCAAGTTGACGAACCATCTCCAGAGGAAGCGGCAATAACTTTTGTTGGCGTGCAGCAGTTGTTTTCCACTAATACAGAACGCAACAACCCTTGTATACCCGATTGTGAAGCCAATCGTCAAATGTACCTGTCCTTACATTTTGTCACGCCACCTGTGATATAATCCTGTTATTGACTTCTTGCTGCGAAAGACATTCAGTGACATGGTTCTTTCAACAAAGACATCACCGAAGGGTAAAAAAAAACTCACCAGATTGATATACTGAGTTCAGAAAGTAAACCCAAATCAAGAGAAAAAAAAAATTCCATATTAAATGCCAAGTCTGTACATATTGTCACGTGGTCCCGAGCCGATTAATATCAGCCGAGATGAACAGCCGGGGAGCTTTTATTCCCGAGCCGAGTAGCCAAATATATAGCAGTTATTTTACACGTGCGGGATGAAAGGATGCGAGATGCTTATCTTGGGACACCGGTTTATTCCCGAACCCAAAACCATGCAAACAAGACAACGAAAATACAACAATAAGGATTTAATATAAACAAGCATTCTGAGTATTGCGCTGCAATACATGTCCCCTACCAAAGTTCAAAGTGCCATAACTTTGTCAAAAATGATCGAATATGCAAATTTATGCACGGTTGATGCTGGTTTTCAAACTTGATCTGAGGTATGCTGAGACACGTGTGTCACGCCTCACCTCGTTGATAAGCCCGCAACGTCGCTCCGTGGAGCAGCCTGCACGTATTGCACTGTGTGAATGATATAAATACCAACTCACGGTCTGAGGTACTAGCGATTCAAGAGATATCCATTTTTAAAAAATATTTTCGTTTAATTAACGATATCTGCCAAACCACGTGCCCTATCGCAAATTCCAAAAGGACATTTTAGTAGACTGACATGCTGAACAGATCTGTGAAGTTTCCCCTCGATTGGATCAAAAATGAGGGAAGAGCTCGGTTTCAAAGGTTCATGCTTAAAAACGTCATAACTCTGAAACCATGTGATGCATGACATCATGCTCGCTGACTTTTTGTTCGTAATGCGTATGCGATTCTGCCTGCAAAGTTTGGCCTCGATCTGTTCAGCCGTTGCAGAGAAAAAGGGGTTTTCGTGTTTTTACGAAAAACAATATGGCGGGCGAACCACGTGACCTGTGACGTCATAATTAACATTAAAATATTCTACAGACAGAGTGTCTCCCCCCCCCCCCCCCCCCCCCCACTGTGAAAATTTAATATCAATCGGTCCAATTATTGCAGAGAAAATGGTTTTTAAAGGAAATTAAAACGTAAAATCGCACTGAGTTAAGGGGCATCAGAATTATCAGAATTACCAAAGTTTAAAGTGCCATAACTTTGTCAAAAATGATCGAAACGTCGTGAAGTTCGAACTTCATCTGTAACTTATCATGAGGAAACCATGTACCAAGTAATTGAAATCATTAGCATTAAGAGTTTGGAAAAAAAAGTCCGGAAAACTGTTCGTTGCGTGACGGACTGACAGACAGACGGAGTGCAAACCTATAGTCCCCTCCGGTGCACACGGGTAGGGGACAAACAAGCATTCTGAGTATTGCGCTGCAATACATGTCCCCTACCGACAGTGTCGTCCAGAAAACTGTTGGGGAAATTACCAAAGTTCAAACTTGATCTGTAACTTATCATGAGGAAACCATGTACCAAGTTTGAAATCATTAGCATTAAGAGTTTAGAAAAAAAGTCCGGAAAACTGTTCTTTGCGTGACGGACGGACAGACTGAGGGACGGAGTGCAAACCTATAGTCCCTTCCAGTGTACACCGGTAGGGGACTAATAATGCAAGGGGTAAAAATGTCGAAATAAACCTGAGGTAAAAACGAATTCCTCGAGGTACCTCACACAGACCAACTCAAAGACGGACACACAGGGAAAAATATAAAATGCCTTTTCTTAATGCCGGCACTTAGCTCACCCAACGAGTTATTTTGGTGAGGTCGGCAGTGCAAGGTGATGACTGCTGACAAAATGCCCACGCGTCGAAGCACCCCAAATGGCGGCGGTGCCGTGCGTCAAAAACGCCCAGGTGCGAGGCAAGGAGGAGTCAAGACGGCCTCCTTTCGATTCTTTAGCCTGGCAAGCACAACGCGGCCCCAGCTCCCCCCACCTCAAGCCCAGCAGTCACCAAACCTCATTTGTAATTGTTGCACCAGCTCTCTTCAAAAGCGCACCAACACAACCAAAAATGGCCAGCGTCTTGTCCGATATTAGAGTCCATGACCAACCAAGCGCACTCTTCTTCTTTTCCCCGGTCAGCCAATCAGGCCGCTTCCCTCCCTTTTCGCCCCACCCACTACTTGGTCCAATCACTTCCCTCAGGGCATGGCCTGCCAGCTTAATTGACCACCCCCCTTATTCTCCGCCTCCGGTGGGTGGGGCTTTCGCCTATTAGGTCCATTAGGGGCAGGGCATAGTGTCCGGGAACCTGTTTGCTTTCAGTGGACGGTTTTTATGGTTTAAAGGTTGCTTTCATGGTTGGCCTTGTCAGTAAAAATGTAAAGATTATAGAGGGAGGGAAAGCACGCATGAGAGAAAATTGTCCTTAATCCATACCACTAATTAGCACAGTTTCCCTACTCGAGTACATCGAGATTTCTCCTGCGCGTCCACGGTCCATGCCACAATTAAATAGTGATACCTTTCCTACGGTTGTCTTTCACTTTCACCTACCCCCCACAAATGTAACAACACGCACGCACGCACACACACACACACACACGAGGAGCGGGACTCACACATAATTTTTCCCATCCTGGATCATTGGTCAGACGATCTGCAATATAATAGCGAAGACATTTGGCAAGATTTGCCATAAATTCCGTGCCCTGTGAAAGAAATGAAGGCACACATAAAAAAAGGCCCAAAGCAGTACACGTCATCATAAACACACCCTATGTGACAAGAAAACAACACAACACGATGACCATCGTCTTACAGGAGTGATACAGTTGTGGTCAAACCTCTCTTTGATCTCAGCTGGGGGCAGGTAACCACCTGAAAAAAAAAAAAAAAAGGGCAGGGGAGGCAAGAAATTAACCTGACAACCTTCAGATCATTTCATCAATTTCAATTTGAACTTGAAGCAAAATGAATAATAGCTTTGGATATATTGATGTAGACACGTGCAAATGGTACGAGGGATTAAATGTTGTTAATGCAAGTTGACTCAAGGCCGATTATCATCACCGCTATTTTGGCATTAGATTATCCAATCAAATTTGTTTTAACCTTCATGATAAGGACGTGAGGGATAAACATCGATGAAATTTCAAATGAGCCCACATATAAAAAGCAGGAGGCTGGAAGATTAAACCTATTGTTCCATGGTGCGATTATCCAGCAAAAGATATGCACTCCGTAAATTGCAGCATTTAGAGTCGTGGTACCAGGCAGATAAGGAGGGGGGAGGTTTATACCTGACAAAATGACAAAATAATTATACCCACCTTTGCTGAAGATTTCCTCTCTCATCTTTACCTTCTCTTCTGCCAACTCGATGCTTTCCTTTGAGGCACGAAAGCGCCTGGAACGCTGCTGGTTCATTTTGGCACGTGGAGCCTGTGAAAAAAAAGTAAAAAAAACCAGTAGTAAGCAAACAACTCAGTTTGTAAGAAACAACAAGCGTTACGCCTAGGTCCTCCATCGGTGAAGTGATGCGAGTTGACAAAGTGGAAGACGCAAGGCGGCAATCTTGGATTTTGACGTGGCGACCCAATTTTCAATAGCGTTCTTCCTTATGCCTAGATACACCCACACACCAGATTAGAAGTTGGTACTTCGCTTATTTTTCAAGATATTCCGATCACAAGGTTCAGACATACATGGCGGTGGCCATCTTGGATTTTGACGTGGCGACCCAATTTTCAATAGCGTTCTTCCTTATGCCTAGATACACCCACACCAGATTAGAAGTTGGTACTTCGCTTATTTTTCAAGATACTCCGCTCACAAGGTTCAGACATACATGGTGGCAGCCATCTTGGATTTTGCCGTGGGTTGCTCCCACACACCAAATTAGAATTCGGTCCTTCGCTTACGCACGCACGCACATACGTACGTACGCACGCACGGACGGAGGGGAAAACCATAGCCCACCTTTCGCTCCGCGGTGCGACGGGGGACAAAAATACCCAAATTAATGTTTAAGAGTGGACAAATAATGCAACATTTGGCGTTGGCTTGAATAGGTATTGTAAATGCTTGAAACCTTGCCAGACATGAAAATTAATGTTGAAACAGATACAAGAACAGACAGAATTAAGTCAATCCAGGACTCCTCGTGAAGCAATTGAAGGGAAAGTTGTTGAGAAACTTTGGAATGAACGAGAGCGCACGCAAGAGTGCATACCAAGATAATCCGGAGCATCATGGCCACAAGTCACCAATGGCTGCACCAAAAAAATAAAAAATGCTCTGCAATAATTTCCTCACAAAAAAACCCTCCAATACCAGTCTAAAGATTGCACCAACATTTTTTTAAAAAGAAATAAATAAAACCATTTACTTATAAAATTTGGGATCGACCATTTGATTTTCAGCATAGTGTTTCTTGGTTGGGCAGGTGTATTTTATTGCTCCATTGCGATAATTTTTTTATTACTCCCTCGTGATTAAAATCGCTATTTTGCTAATAACCTCTTGAATAATTGCTAATAATCACTATTAAATGTCTGTGTTCCTCTCTCTGGGGGGTGACTCCTGCCAAATCATTATTGTTCATTTGCGCGTCTTGGTAGAGAAGCCATATTCATAGTAATTGGCAGTAAAATAAGCACTTAATTGGGTCATTTCACAGTGATGCCTTTATATCCATGGAAGGCCGAAGTGGGGCAGACCAGCTCTGAACTACATCGACATGTTGAAGAAGGATAGATCCTGGAGATAGAGGAACTGCACACAGCAATACTTGATCGAGAGGAATGGAAGCTGAGGATCAATGTCATTTGGGAGAAGGCGAAGAAGGGAGAGGGGGAGGAGGAGGAGGCGACAAAGGAGGAGATGAAGAAGGCAAAGATGAAGAAGTAGGAGGAGGACGACTAGGAGGAGCAGCCTTAACATAGAAATATGAGTTAAACTTTTGAGGTTGGAGGGGTGAGGCAGAATATAGGAGGTAGCTGTGTGATCCTGAAGTTTTGTTATGGACAGTGTTGGCAAGTCTTCTTCTTCGCATTTCGAATGCAGCACAGGACTGCAGGTAGCATCATTGACTGAGGACGCGATTGTGCCGCTGATGCAGTGCCCTCATTACCAGTAAACTGGTATTTATTTTGCCGCCCTCAGAAGGATGACAGGCTGAGCCAACCCCACCTGGTGTTAATTCAATGGCTGACCGGGATTCAAACTCAGCACACTAGGATCCTAAGCCAGCCACCCGAACAGTGAAGCCAACACCAAGCTTGTTGGCAAGTCCATGGTGTTTGACAAAATAATGAATGCGGAACAAGGTGAGTGAGGTCCTGAAACAGCAATGTGACATCAAGGGCACGGTGGAAATACGAGTCAATAAACCATTCAAGATCCTCTCTGCTACAGGATGAAACATCGATAAAGTAGTCCAGGCAGCAGCCAAATAATTCTGGTGTGGGACTCTCCAACTGGTCCAAAAATTGTTGCTCAATGTAACCACCAAAAATATTTTCATATCCGAGACCCATTTTGGCATGCCCGAAGATCCTCTCATTAGGAATGACAGTGTGCAGGGGGATTTGATTTCCATGGTGAATAACAATTTGCCTCTAAAGGGAAACCTGAACTGTTCGATGTTCATAGGTTGTAAGTGGTTAATCACAAGTTATCGCAGTAACTGGATTTTTACCTAACATGACCTCTGACCTAAAAATGTAATCAGTTCACGTTTGCATTATTATACACACCTGCACCAAGTTTGACTAAGATCCCTTCAGCCGTTCTCAAGTTATCGCGATAACAAAAACCTATCATGGACGGCTGGATGGACGGCCACACGGACAATCCGAAAGCATAATGCCTCCGGCGACTTCACCATAATTCTTCTTCATTTCTTCTTCATCATCTTCTTCATTCATAATGCCTCCGGCGACAAAGAAAATCAAGACTGAGCATATATAAATGCAAAGCATTGTCAGGGAACATAGATTGCAGTAGATCTGAGACTGAACAATCTTATATTAAACCAGACCTGCATTTGGATACACTCGCACATTCTCAATACAATAGCCTCTCCTGGCCCTTTGAGAACAAGCGAGGCTTACGATTTACAAATGATCATAATTACACTTGACAACAACCAACACAAACACATCTGAAAGGTGACTTGAGAGCAGTCCGACTTACCACACCATCGATCGCCATATAAAGTAGTCTGCGGGGGCGCACAATGCGAATCAACCTGTCGATGTACTCAAAAATAGCAATCATCATTTCATCCTCGTTCTTAGGAGCAGGCCTGCATGTGAAAACAGCACAAACAATAGCTATAACACAAAACATTGGTCCCTCAAGTTCTGTTTTACATCCATGGTTGTCATGCTTTTGGTGTAACTCAGATCAGTACACAAGATAGCACTCCAAAGAGACCATGCGAGCTAACATAGGTATGCGGGGTGGGGGAAACGCGCTGAATTGAAAACATTTTAAAGGTCAATTAAAGGCTTGGCGAAAGAGGGTGGTAAAGTGAGGGGTGGTGAGAGAGGATAGCAAAGTGAGGAGTGCTGAGAAGGGGTGGCAAAGTGAGGATGATGAGAGTCTGGGGGAGTGGAGAGGGTGGCAAAGTGGGTGGGAGAAGAGGGTGACAAAGTGGGTGGGAGAAGAGGGTGGCAAAGTGGGTGGGAGAAGAGGGTGGCAAAGTGGGTGGGAGAAGAGGGTGGCAAAGTGGGTGGGAGAAGAGGGTGGCAAAGTGGGTGGGAGGAGAGGCTGGCAAAGTGGGTGGGAGGAGAGGCTGGCAAAGTGGGTGGGAGGAGAGGCTGGCAAAGTGGGTGGGAGGAGAGGCTGGCAAAGTGGGTGGGAGGAGAGGCTGGCAAAGTGGGTGGGAGGAGAGGCTGGCAAAGTGGGTGGGAGGAGAGGCTGGCAAAGTGGGTGGGAGGAGAGGCTGGCAAAGTGGGTGGGAGGAGAGGCTGGCAAAGTGGGTGGGAGGAGAGGCTGGCAAAGTGGGTGGGAGGAGAGGCTGGCAAAGTGGGTGGGAGGAGAGGCTGGCAAAGTGGGTGGGAGGAGAGGCTGGCAAAGTGGGTGGGAGGAGAGGCTGGCAAAATGGGTGGGAGGAGAGGCTGGCAAAGTGGGTGGGAGGAGAGGCTGGCAAAGTGGGTGGGAGGAGAGGCTGGCAAAGTGGGTGGGAGGAGAGGCTGGCAAAGTGGGTGGGAGGAGAGGCTGGCAAAGTGGGTGGGAGGAGAGGCTGGCAAAGTGGGTGGGAGGAGAGGCTGGCAAAGTGGGTGGGAGGAGAGGCTGGCAAAGTGGGTGGGAGGAGAGGCTGGCAAAGTGGGTGGGAGGAGAGGCTGGCAAAGTGGGTGGGAGGAGAGGCTGGCAAAGTGGGTGGGAGGAGAGGCTGGCAAAGTGGGTGGGAGGAGAGGCTGGCAAAGTGGGTGGGAGGAGAGGCTGGCAAAGTAGGTGGGAGGAGAGGCTGGCAAAGTGGGTGGGAGGAGAGGCTGGCAAAGTGGGTGGAAGGAGAGGTTGGCAAAGTGGGTGGGAGGAGAGGCTGGCAAAATGGGTGGGAGGAGAGGCTGGCAAAGTGGGTGGGAGGAGAGGCTGGCAAAGTGGGTGGGAGGAGAGGCTGGCAAAGTGGGTGGGAGGAGAGGCTGGCAAAGTGGGTGGGAGGAGAGGCTGGCAAAGTGGGTGGGAGGAGAGGCTGGCAAAGTGGGTGGGAGGAGAGGCTGGCAAAGTGGGTGGGAGGAGAGGCTGGCAAAGTGGGTGGGAGGAGAGGGTGGCAAAGTGGGTGGGAGAAGAGGGTGGCAAAGTGGGTGGGAGGAGAGGGTGGCAAAGTGGGTGGGAGGAGAGGGTGGCAAAGTGGGTGGGAGGATAGGCTGGCAAAGTGGGTGGGTGGGAGGAGAGGGTGGCAAAGTGGGTGGGTGGGAGGAGAGGGTGGCAAAGTGGGTGGGACGAGAGGGTGGAAAAGTGGGTGGGAGGAGAGGGTGGAAAAGTGGGTGGGAGGAGAGGGTGGCAAAGTGTGTGGGAGGAGAGGGTGGAAAAGTGGGTGGGAGAAGAGGGTGGCAAAGTGGGTGGGAGGAGAGGGTGGCAAAGTGGGTGGGAGGAGAGGGTGGCAAAGTGGGTGGGAGGAGAGGGTGGCAAAGTGGGTAGGGAGAGAGGGTGGCAAGGTGGGTAGGGAGAGAGGGTGGCAAGGTGGGTAGGGGGAGAGGGTGGCAAAGTGGGTAGGGGGAGAGGGTGGCAAAATGGGTGGGAGGAGAGGATGGCAAAGTGGGTGGGAGGAGAGCATGGCAAAGTGGGTGGGGGAGAGGGTGGCCAAGTGGGTGAGAGAGAGGATGGGAGAGAGGGTGACAAAGTGGGTGGGTGAGAGGGTGCCAAAGTGGGTGGGGGGGGGAGGAGGGTAGCAAAGTGGGTGGGGGGGGGGGAGGAGGGTAGCAAAGTGGGTGGGGGGGGAGGAGGGTAGCAAAGTGGGTGGGGGGGGGAGGAGGGTAGCAAAGTGGGTGGGGGGGGAGGAGGGTAGCAAAGTGGGTGGCGGGGGGGAGGAGGATGGCAAAGTGGGTGGCGGGGGGGAGGAGGGTGGCAAAGTGGGTGGGGGAGAGGGCAGAAATGAATGAGGATTGAGATAAACTGATCATTTCAGGAATACCGGTACCTTTGGAATATCAGTAAATTAAAGCCAAATAAATAACCGGCTTATTTGTAAATATACATTGTTGATGCACACAAGCAGTTTAAAGATAACTTATGAACTTCATCTGAAAAACGATCAAATTATACATGAGTAATAAAATACCACACACAATATTTCCTTTAACAGGTTTCCAATCGACAAAAAAAACAAATCATTAAATACTGGCCGTTATTTAAAACGTTTAACTCACTTGTCTTCAGGATGTGTGCAAGGGTGAATGATGCCATTCATATCCAAGTAGAGATTGTCAAATTCCACATCATTAGGGTTTGGCTTGGTTATGTCCACAGGAATGGTCACATTCCCATCTTTGATTTTCTGAGGCTGCAAAACAAATAAATAAAAGATAAGTGGTACAGATTAAAAGCAAAACAAAACGAGAGTAAATGTAGCAGAATGGAGTGTAGAATAAAAGTAAACAAGACCGAAAGTCTAACAGCGCTGTAGCCGGGCTGGTAAAATATTATAAACCACAATCACAGTCGCTAATGCTGTTTATTTTTTTTATTATTATTTTTTTTTTTATTTTTTTTTTTTTTTGTATACAAGATCGAGGCTCGTGAAAGAGCGAACATTAATCACACAGAAAGACAAACAGACACACAAAACAAATAACATCGGGAGCGGTAGACAAGATGGGAAGAGAGGGGGAAGGACACAAACACAACATTTGAGAGCAGGGACCGAGACACATGGAGATATCGAGAGAACTGTGGGAGGGAGAGGGCTTTGGGGGGGTGGCATGAGAAGGGGGGGGGGGGGGTGGGAGAGGTATAAAACATATGGACACTGCCAAGACTTCCAGGAAAGAAGTTGGAATTTCAAACAAGGTGGTTATAGGTTATAACAGGTTATAACAGGTTATAACAGGTGACAGGTTATAACATTAAACAAAGAAATTTGGAGGAATCCCGACATCCATGAGGTAAGTTTTACTTACAGAACTGAGGGAAGATCTACTGTAATCTAGATTATACCCCACAAAGGATGGGTACGTACCCGTTGTGTTGGAAGAGATGTAACGCCAATGCTTTCGATATTTGATGGTCATTTTAACAATCGGTTTGTTTATGTTTCACACTGAATGAAAAACGTAGAGGTAGAGCATGGCGATTGTGATATATGACAGGTTAGACGATATGCTCGGCATATTAATCAAAATGGCAGTGTGTGGAGAGTCAGCCGCCGTAATGACATCAGACGTTATCACATCACCCTGTCATGTGACCAGATCCTCAGCTCTGATTGGTAAACGTTTGAGGGGACACACATACATACAGACAGACGGACAGACAAACAAACACTGTTCTAATCGTCCTTGTCGACCAAAATCGAATCAAATCGTCCTCGTCAGACACCAAACCGGTCCACCAAGTTTCGTCCAAATCTGTCCATAACTTTTTGAGATATCCTGCTATGTTTAGTTTTTGGCCCTATCTCTCAATGGTGAAGAATCACTTAAAAAACTTATAGTAGACAAATCCGAATCCGGATTTTCACCAAAATCTAATCATTTCGTCCTTGTCACATACACTAAATCTCTGCCAAATTTCGTCCGAATCGGTCCACAACTTTTTGAGATATCTTGTTCACAGACAGACAAACAGGCAGACAGAGACACAGGGGTGAAAACATAACCTTCATCCACTTTTGGTGGTGGAGGTAACAACAACATGACACAATTGAATGTTAAGGATAACAAATTTGGATAACGCATTATCTCACTGAGACTTAATATGTGTTTTACATGTTTCAGATGATCTTCACCTTTGAGTAATTTCCTTTCACTAGTACATATTATTATTAATAAACAGTATTAATCTTCAGTGAGTGGTCTTTCATCTTACTGTAATTCACCAAAGGTCTGTCCGTCCATCCGTCCATCCGTCTGTTCCCAGGTACCGCAAAAACGGCTGAACCGATTCGCAACGAAATTTTGGGTGGGTAATCCTGGGACCCCCTGGAGTAAAATAGGCTATATTGTTTTTCCAATTTTTTTCTCCAATTTTTCAGGTTTTCCAAACACGATGGAATAATATTTACCGATATGAACAGTGACGTGGCTTTGATTGAAATTCTACAAATAGTGTTTAGATTTTGATGATTTGCGTGTGATATGATTTAACGGATGTTTATATAAATCGTTTAAAATAATTTTTAAAAAGCCTTCAATGTCTGATATTTTGCCATTTTATTTGGGCCTCCCAATTGAAGCCCCATCCATAGGGCGGGTGCCGTTGCTAGCAATAATAATGGAGCTAAGTTCGTTCATATGGTGTTGACTTAGTGGTTAGGGTGCTGGCTTGGGATCCTAGGATCCTGGGCTCGAATCCCGGTCGATCACTGAATTAACACCAGGGGGGGGTTGACTCAGCCTGTCATCCTTCCGAGGTCGGAAAATTGAGTACCAGTTCTCTGGTAATTCCCTGTGTGTCGCAAGAGTCGACCAACAGGGTTGGTGGCAGGTAGGGCATCCGGCCATAAAACATTGCTTCAAAAAGGGGACCGCGGTGCCCGAAAAAGGCCAACCCCTGCTCTGCGGGGAAAAATGGCCTCGAAAGGTGGTGGCGAAAGGTGGTTCGTTCATAATCATATGTAGCAGCACAAGGTTGTGGGGTAGCGTCATTGGCTGTGCTGCTGATGCAGTGCCCCTCTGTACCGTACATCAGGGTGCCGGCGATAGCTCGCCTACTCCTCGACAAGGACACTATGGGGTCTTTAACGTCCACCAATTGATGCCAGCAGACAGGACGCCCGGCTTAACGTCTATTCCGGCTAAATATAAACACGAATGAAATACTCGCCACTGCCGGCACAATTAACCGATGACATCTACTATAGGCATAATAATAATAATAATAATAATAATAATATAATAATAATAATAAATGACGGTAAACGTCACCGGTCGTGGCCATGTGCTCTCCCTCATATTACTGCCAATTCCATCATTTAATGAAATCAAATACTGTAAACCGAGGAATCCATTTTAAATGTAATCTTCACAGCATATAGAACCCGCGCAAACCGGCGGCAAGCCGAGGCCTCAGGCCTAGTGTTGCATTGAGATCGAGCAGTTTCGCCTCAAACTGTATAAGTGGAGACAATTAAACAAATAATCAAAGCACACAAACCTTTTCCTCCACACAATGGACGACGATCGAAGGGTATTTTCTGCTCAGCCATCGAAAGAAGGCTGGGACTCCCATGGAGCCTAGAACGGATAGCACTGTTTCGGATAAGCTTCCGCACAACGCTAAACCAAACCGCACTGTAGGTATTACTATTGCAATCCATGTTGTTCAACTTGGAAGCTGTTTATTATTATTATTATTATATACCCACCCAACATGTAATTCACTATCTAAGTAATCGCTGCTGTGAAATTGGTTATTTACAGAGAGGTCGAGGTAAAAAAAATAAAAATAAAGGTGGTCTCTGAGCTTATACACCGCCAAACGATCGCACTTTGATTTGCACTTCCCGACGTTGGTCAAACGGTGTCCTCATGCCCAGTCACGTGCTCGTGGATATGCTGAGTGATCATGAAAATCTGTGGCGTCTTCTTGCTTGCTTTGGCCAATTTGGGGTGTGTTCCAATACCAACTAGATGGTATTCAAGGTATACTTACCCCGCGCAGTCAACTTGGCACGAGGCAACTCTTATGTTATTTGAAGGTTTTTGTTTTTTCTTTGATACAATATGGCTGCCAGACCATTATAAAATTTATATTCTCTAATATAATTGTTCCGTAGATCACGCTCAATAAATTTCAACCTGCTTGGGATAAGCGTTGTACTTGTCGAATGAGGACGTTGTGGCGGACACAAAAGCCCACTGGCGTGGTGACATCATTCCACGCACCAAGTGGGCGGTGGCCACGCCCGAGGGGTAGGCGTGGCCTCATGATATACACCGGGCGACCAGCCCGGAGGAGTTCAGTGTTACAGTGTAGTCTTACAATAAAGACGTTTATATGTTACCGCTTGTCCGCTTCCTCCTTGCTCACAAGCAGCGCGCGTAACGCCGCGCTTTACTGGTGACCCTCGACGTTGGATCTGCCGTAGCGATCCTTCCGAACACGACGCCATTGCAATGGCCAACGACAAGGCAATGGCGATTAAACTTCCCGAATTTTGGGAGGCCCAGGCCGAAGTCTGGTTCGTTCAAGCCGAAGCCCAATTTCAGCTTCGGCGCCTCACCAACGACGACCTGCGCTACTGCCATGTCGTCGCCTCCCTCGGGCCCGGCACGGCCGCTCGAGTTGTGTCCGTCCTTCGCCACCCACCGGACGGCCACAAGTACGAGGCACTCAAGCGGCTACTCCTAGCCACGTTCGGCCTCACGGACGACGCACGGGCCGATCGCCTCCTGGATCTCCCCGAGCTCGGTGAGACGCGCCCGTCGGTCCGAATGGACCATATGCTGTCACTGTTGGGCGACGAAGCCCCCGGTTCGCTATTCCGGGCGCTTTTCCGTCGCCAACTTCCAGCGCAGGTTCGCCTCGCGTTGGCCGGGACCGGGCTAACGGAACCCCGAGCATTGGCGGCCGAGGCGGACAAGTACTTCGCCGCTTCGGACACGCGGGCGAGCGTTGGCGTGGCCGTCACGGCCTTCGACGCTGATGTTCCACAGCATCATCTTCTACAGCACGCTGAGGTTCAGCAGCATGCTGATACGCACCTCGTGAACGCCGCCACGCCCCGCCCACCGCCGCGGCGAAAACCGCCACCGCGGGGAAACCCGTCGACTCCACCGGCCTGGCGGAGCCAGCCGCGCTCCTCCAGCTCCACCACCTGGTGCTGGTTCCACGCCAAGTTCGGCCACGAAGCTCGGCGGTGTCATCCGCCGTGCTCCTTCAACGGGTCGGGAAACGCCCGGGCCGGCGCTCAATTGTGGCGATGAGCGCCGGCCGTTCGAGCAGCCTGCTGTTCATAACGGACACCTTCTCCGGGCGCCGTTACCTGTGCGACACGGGAGCACAGGTGAGTGTCATTCCCGCCGGCACGTCAGACAAGCACGCCGCGGGTGGGGGCCCCGCGCTGCTTGCCGCGAACGGGACGCCCATCCGTACGTACGGAAAACGCTGCCTCTCTCTGCGGTTTGGAGGGCAGGTTTTCCGATGGACGTTCGTCACCGCCGACGTGCCCATGGCACTGCTTGGCGCGGACTTCCTGTGCGCTAATGGGCTCCTGGTCGACGTCAAGCGCAGACGGCTTGTCCAGGCCGAGACGTTCAGCTCGCTCGCATGTGCGTTGCCCAGCTCAACGAGCGGCTTGCCAAGCGGCTTGCCGAACGATTCGGTTCCGGCCACGTTGGTCTGTACGCTTCCGGCAGCGGACGCATTCACCCGCCTCCTCGCCGGCTTCCCGGCCCTCACGCGGCCCACCTTCTCGGCGGGGGCCGTCAAGCACGGGGTGGCCCATCACATCCCCACCGTCGGGCCACCGGTCTACGCCCGGGCACGCCGCCTCGAGCCGACGAAGCTGGCGGTGGCAAAAGCGGAGTTCGCTACCCTGGAGCGACTCGGCATCGTTCGGCGCTCAGAGAGCGCTTGGGCGTCGCCGCTGCACATCGTGCCGAAGCCCGGCGGGGGATGGCGACCGTGCGGGGACTATCGCCGTCTCAATGACGCCACAAACTCCCGACCGCTACCCCGTCCCCCACATTCAGGACTTTTCCGCCCGTTTGGCGGGCAGGTCCTTCTTCTCGAAGGTGGACCTCATACGCGGCTACCATCAGGTCCCCGTCAGGCCGGAGGACGTCCCGAAGACGGCGGTCATCACGCCATTCGGACTCTTCGAGTTCCTGCGCATGCCCTTCGGTCTGAAGAATGCGGCTCAGGCGTTCCAGCGACTGATGGACAGCGTCCTGCGCGACTTGGATTTTGTCTACATCTACCTGGACGATATCCTCGTCGCCAGCGCGTCCCGCGAAGAGCATCTACGCCACCTCCGCACGCTCTTCGAACGCCTGGGCCAGCATGGCCTGATTGTGAACCCCGCAAAGTGCCGGTTCGGCGCCGCCACAATCGATTTTCTGGGGCACCGTGTCACCAGGCACGGAGCCGTCCCCCTGCCGGCCAAGGTGGAGGCGGTGAAGGGGTTTCCGCGCCCCTGCACGATCAGAGGGCTGCAGGAGTTCCTGGGCATGGTGAACTTTTACCATCGGTTCCTGCCCCGTATCGCCCAGCTCCTGCGCCCCCTGCACGAAGCTCTCCGAGGTAAGCCGGGCAAAGGCGACGTTACCTGGACCGAGCAGATGGACACGGCGTTCACGGGCGCGAAGCTCGCCTTGGCTAACGCCACCATGCTCGCGCACCCGGCGCCCGATGCACCGATCGCCCTCACCACCGATGCCTCGGACTACGCGGTGGGCGCGGTGCACGAGCAATGGGTGCGTGGAGCTTGGCAACCGCTGGCGTTCTTTAGCCGGCAGCTTCGCCCGCCCGAACGCCGTTACAGTACCTTCGACCGCGAGTTGCTCGGACTTCACTTGGCGGTCAGGCACTTCCGCCATCTGCTCGAGGGCCGGGCGTTCACTGCCTTCGTCGACCACAAGCCGCTGATCTTCGCGATGGGCAAGGTCACCGAGCCGTGGTCGGCCCGGCAGCAGCGTCACCTCTCGGCCGTGTCCGAGTACACGACGGACATCCAGCACGTCGCGGGGAAGGACAACCCGGTTGCGGATTGCCTTTCCCGGGCCGTCGCCCACGCAGTCCACCTCGGCATCGACTATGCCCGGATGGCAGCGGACCAGGCCGCTGACCCCGACGTCCAGGCCTTGCGGACCGCCGTCACGGGCCTCCGCGTCACCGAGGTGCCGTTCGACGGCGCGGGCGCGGCCCTCTTGTGCGACGTCTCCCTCGGGCGTCCTCGCCCCATTGTGCCCGCGGGCTGGCAGCGCCAGGTGTTTGACGCCATCCACGGCCTGTCCCACCCGGGCGCGAGGGCCTCCCAAAGGCTGATCGCCGACAAGTTCGTCTGGCATGGCCTCCGGAAGGCCGTCCGCGGCTGGGCCAGGACATGCCTCGCGTGCCAGCGCGCCAAGGTGCACCGGCACACCCAGGCCCCGTTGGCCCCGTTCACGGTGCCGGAACGCCGGTTTGACCACGTCCACGTGGACCTGGTGGGACCTCTGCCCCCCTCGCGGGGTTTCACCCACGTCCTCACCATGGTGGACCGCACCACCCGGTGGCCAGAGGCCGTGCCCTTGGCGTCGACAAGGGTGGCCGATGTCGCGCAGGCTTTCATCGCCATCTGGGTCGCCCGGTTCGGCGCCCCCTCAGACATCTCATCCGACCGCGGCCCCCAGTTCACCTCGGAGCTCTGGGGGGCGGTTGCGCAGGGGCTCGGGGTCCGGCTGCACCGAACCACAGCCTACCACCCCCAGGCTAACGGCCTGTGTGAGCGATTTCACCGCTCATTGAAGGCCGCGCTCCGGGCCACCCTCCGCGACGGCGGCTGGGTCGACAGGCTCCCCTGGGTCCTGCTGGGCCTCCGGACGGCGCCCAAGGAGGACCTGCGCACATCCGCGGCGGAGTTGGTCTTCGGGCAACCGCTGCGGGTGCCGGGCGAGTTCCTCCCCGACTCCACGGCACCATGGTCCGCGGCACAGCAGCGCTCCGCTCTGCAAGAGACCGCCCAGAGGTTCGCCCCGGTGCCAACGGCATGCCACGGGCACCCACCGACGCATGTCGCCCCGGAGCTTCGCACGGCAGAGTACGTCTTCGTCCGCCACGATGCCCATCGGACACCACTGCGGCCCCCGTACGACGGGCCTTTCCGCGTGCTGGAGACCGGGGCGAAGCACTTCACCCTGGACATCGGCGGTACTCCTGACCGCGTTTCGGTAGACCGCCTCAAGCCGGCCCACCTCGATGTGGACCATCCACCGCCAGTGGCCCGACCCCTACGTCGGGGCCGCCCTCCTGCGGGCGGACCCCCGGCACCGCCCAGCCCCGCCGCCACGGCGCCCCCCGGTCCTGCACCCATCCCAGGGGCAGCCAGGGGCATCCCACCTGGTATCCCTGCACCCCGGACGCCGCCGATCGCCAGGGGGCGCTTCGGCCGGGTCATTCGACTGCCCCACAAACTGGCCCTCCAGGTGCGCGGGAATTCTGGGGGGGCGCGTGTGGCGGACACAAAAGCCCACTGGCGTGGTGACATCATTCCACGCACCAAGTGGGCGGTGGCCACGCCCGAGGGGTAGGCGTGGCCTCATGATATACACCGGGCGACCAGCCCGGAGGAGTTCAGTGTTACAGTGTAGTCTTACAATAAAGACGTTTATATGTTACCGCTTGTCCGCTTCCTCCTTGCTCACAAGCAGCGCGCGTAACGCCGCGCTTTAACGTCATAATTAAGGCACCAATGAAATGGCGTCATCGTTAACAACATGTATTCCCCATGCGAAATTATTTACAACTAGTATAAAGTCCGCCAAAAATGACGGGTTGGAACAGTTTATTTTCCGGTGCAGCCGCGTGAGCGTGACAGGCTGAAGCCTGGGCCTAATGTCAGGTGTGCTTATAAATCTTTATTTTTTAGACATCCTACAGACGTAAATGAACACTCGTTTTATTCTGCACACTTTGCACATCACATGCAACAAATTTCACCTCCATGTGACTTGTATTTATTGTGATTAAAAAAAACCCGCTTCTGCACACCGACCGAGGCTCAGTTTGCAACCCACCGTCTACAATTCCAATGTAAAAAACATAATTACTCTTCTTTTGGGTTTTTGGAGACCTCGGGGTCTTTTGGGTCCTCCAAGTCATTTGGGTTCTCAGGGCCTTTTGGGTCTTCAGGGTCTTTAGTTTCTTTTGCTTCTTCTGGTTCCTCGTGGTCTTTTGGGTCATTTGAGTCTTTTGGGTCCTCTATGTATTTTGGGTCCTCTGGATCTTTGAGTTCCTTGGGTATTTTCGGTCCTTTGGGTCTTTGGGGTAGTTAAGGGTCTTTGGGGTCCACTGGGTCCTCAGGCTCTTTAAGGAGCTTTAGGGTCTTTTCGGTCTTTTGGATTGTTGTGGGTCTTTAAGGGTATTTTAGGTCTTTAAGAGTCTTTGGAGTCTTTTCCGTCATCAGGAACTTTTCGGTCTTCTGGGTCTTTTCAATCTTTGGGGTTTTTTGGGTCTTTGGTGTATTTTAGGGTCTTTGGGATTTTTGGGTCTTTGGGTTATTTTGGGTAGTTGGGGGTCTATTCAGTATTCTGCGTCTTTTCAACCCTGTCACTCACTAGGGTCTTTTTGGTCTTCGGGATCTTTTCAGTCTTTTAGATATTTTGTATATTTTGGGTCTTCTGGGTATTTTGGTACTCCAGGGTCTTTAAAGGTCTTTGGGATATTTTGTGTCTGGGGTCTTTAAGGGTCTTCTGGGTCTTTTCAGTCTTCAGGTTATTTTGGGTCTTCGGGGTCTTTTCGGTTTTCGGCTACTTTGCTTCCAAATATTGGGTCTTTAATGGTCTTTAATGGTCTCTACTCTGTCGCTCCATTCTTCATCCCTCAGATCGGCAGTCTGCAGCCTCCTCACTCTCTGCAGACCTGGACAAAATCACAGACTGGGCAAACAAGTGGAACATGTCTTTCAATCCTGACAAATCTCACAGTCTTACGATGTCTCTCAGAAAAGACCGACTGGACAGCCCTCCCATCCACTTTCTGAATAATCCTCTCCAAGAAGTTCTGTCACTCAAGCTTTTGGGTCTCACTATCTGCCATGATCTTTCCTGGGAAAACCACATTTCAAATCTGGCCTCCAAAGCCAGTCGCCGACTGGGCATCCTCCGTCGTGCGAAGTCCTTCCTTGGCACACCTGAGCTCCTCACCACATACAAGGCTTTCATCCGCAGCTCAATGGAATACTGCTCTCCCCTCTGGTCTGGTGCTCCTGCCTCACACCTAGCTCGTCTTCACGCTGTTGAAACCAAAGCATTCAGAATCATTGGAATCTCCCGCGATGAAGCTAACTCCAAGTGCCTCTCACTCACTCACTGCAGGTAGGTTGGTGGTCTTTCCGTTTTCTACCAACACCTCTCTGGCCTTGCCCCCCAGCTCTCTCTGGGCTCTGTCCCGCAAATATTCCTACAGGTCGCACAAGATCTGCCTGCAACCCTCTTATGGTTAATCTGCCAAAATCAGGGTCTTTTGGGTCTTCGTGGTATTTTGGGTGTTTGTGGTCCTCTGGGTTGTTTGGGTCCTTTGGATCCTCAGGGTCTTTTGGGTCCTTGGGGTCTTCTGGAACCTTTTGGATCCTTGGAGTCTTTTAGATATTTTAACCGTTGGACACACAGTCACGTTCAAAGATTGCCTATTAAAACCTCACTCAAATCCCTTCAAAGCGCTACTCAAAGCCTTTAAAACCTCCACTTATGAAGGGGGACAGATGTCACACAAACACACATTGTGTTTTTCATGGTAGATGAGCCACGTTTAAACTTTTTCCATGGAGCGGTTTCGGAGATATAGAGGTGCAACCTATAATGCAATCATATTTATCATTGCAAAAAAATCTACAGGAGGAGGCACTCTTATGGTGAAAATTTTGTGTCCATCGGACCTTCAGTTGCAGAGGAAAAAAATTCATACTGATTGGATCAAGCATCATACTTGTCAAATTATGACATCATAATGAAGGCACCGATGACATCATCATTAACATATCTTATTCCCCATGGGGAGTACTTGACAATGGGCCATGTTTCAATTTTTGCCATTGAGCGGCTTTGGAGATTTTGAGGTGCAACGTTTTTCCAAGATGGCGTCCGTACCAGGTACCACTTGACCTATGACATCACAATTATGACTAAAGAATATACAGGCGGAGTCACTCCTATGGTGAAAATTTTGTGTCAATCGGACCAACGGTTACCGAGAAAATGATTTTTTAAAATGCTGCCATGCACGTACT
This sequence comes from Myxine glutinosa, assembly GCF_964187855.1. Taxonomy (NCBI): domain Eukaryota; kingdom Metazoa; phylum Chordata; class Myxini; order Myxiniformes; family Myxinidae; genus Myxine; species Myxine glutinosa. Next base: position 101,431,493 of record NC_136271.1, on the reverse strand, counting down.
GCACCCGATCGCTTAACTTTGCCTTTCGGAGGGTAATAAGCTTAAGAATAAGATCATTCCAAGAGGACAGCGTGTCTTTAAGAGATCACAGATGCCGTATCCAACTCTCAAATCTGGCTGGATCATCGCACCCAAGGTTGGTTTACTATTTTTTTTTTTTTTTTTTTTTTTTTTTTTTTTGTATACAAGATCGAGGCTCGTGAAAGAGCGAACATTAATCACACAGAAAGACAAACCGACACATAAAACATATAACATAGGGAGCGGTAGACAAGATGGGGAGAGAGGGGGAAGGACACAAACACAACATTTGAGAGCAGGGACCGAGAGACATGGAGACATCGAGAGATCTGAGAGAGGGCGAGGGCTTTGGGGGGGGGGGGGGCGTGGGAAGGGGGCGGTGGGAGAGGTATAAAACATATGGACACTGCCAGGACTTCCAGGAAAGAAGTTGGAATTTCAAACAAGGTGGATCTGGGGTGAATTAGCGGGGGTAGAAAAGATCAAGGTTTTGGATGGGGGAAGATAAGAGATGGTGGTGAACAGCTGTTTTAAAGACCTGGAGGGAGGAGTGGGATTGAAGGGAGTGAGGGAGTTTGTTCCAGAGGCGGGAGAAAAGAGGAATGAAAGAGTGAAGGTGAGCAGAGAGCCGAGATTTCGGCAGTTTAACCATCAGAGGGTTGCTGGCAGATCTTGTGCGACCTGTAGGAATATTTGGGGGACAGAGCACAGAGAGAGCTGGGGGTGCAAGGCCGGAGAGGAGTCGGTAGAAGACAGAAAGACCACCTACCTGCCTGCGGTGAGTGAGTGAAAGGCCCTCAGAGATAGCTTCATCGCGGGAGATTCCAATAATTCTGAAAGCTTTGGTTTCAACAGCGTGAAGCCGAGCTAGGTGTGAGGCAGGAGCACCGGCCCATAGGGGAGAACAGTATTCCATTGAGCTGCGGATGAAAGCCTTGTATGTGGTGAGGAGCTCAGGTGTGCCAAGGAAGGACTTCGCACGACGGAGGATGCCCAGTCGGCGACTGGCTTTGGAGGCCAGCTTGGAAATGTGGTTTTCCCAAGAAAGATCATGGCAGATAGTGAGACCCAAAATCTTGAGCGACAGAACTTCTTGGAGAGGATTGTTGAGAAAGTAGATGGGAGGGTTGTCCAGTCGATCTTTTCGGAGAGACATAGTAAGAGTGTGAGATTTGTCAGGATTGAAAGACATGTTCCACTTGTTTGACCAGTCTGTGATTTTGTCCAGGTCTTCAGAGAGTGAGGAGGCAGCAGACTGCCGATCTGAGGGAAGAGGAATGGAGCGGCAGAGAGTGGAGTCATCAGCAAAGAGATAGAGAGGATTTTCGAGAGAGTCAGAGAGATCATTGATGAAGACCAGAAAAAGCACGGGGCCCAGAACACTGCCTTGGGGAACTCCAGCCTGAACAGGAAGAGGAGATGAGAGAAACCCATTCAGGGCCACACGTTGACGACGACTAGAGAGGAAGTCCGCCAGCCATGCGTGGAGATTTCCATGGATACCAAAGGAGGAGAGTTTGGTGAGCAGAGCGGGGTGCCAGACCGTGTCGAAGGCACGTGATATGTCGAGGGAGACAGCTCTAATTTCCTGTTTGGCATTGAGGACCTCCATCCATTGTTGAGACAGCAGAAGCAGCATGTCCAGAGTAGAGTGACCTGGTCTGAAACCAAATTGATGATCAGAGATCAAGCCATTGGAGAAGAGGAAAGATTTCATATCCGAAGCAATGATGGATTCCATGACTTTGCTGATAATTGGGAGAAGGCTGATTGGTCTGTAGTTGCTAGGATCTGTTTTTGCACCTTTTTTGTGCAAAGCGGTGATGTTGGCTGATTTCCAAGCAGATGGCAGTTGACCTTGAGCAAAAGAGAGGGTGAAGAGAACAGAGAGAGGGTGAGATAGAGCAGCAGAGCAGGATTTTAGGACCCGTGGGCTGATGCCGTCGGGTCCAGTTGCAGAATCAGAGTCGAGGGTTGACAGAAACTTTTCCACCTTGTCAGGAGGAAAGGACACGGAGTCCAGGAGCGGCAGGGTACGACTGGGTATGGTGGGTACAGAGAGGGATGGGTTTGGGACACAAGATTTAGAGGCAAACACAGAGTTGAGGCATTCAGCTTTTTCACGTGCGGAGTCAGCTGTGTAGCCGTTTGAGGTAAGGGAGGGGATGGAGGGGGAACAAACACCAGAAACGGATTTGACCAGACGCCACCAGGATTTGGAAGAGGGAGACAGATAAGAGAGTTCGGTCTTGAGAACGGAGAGATATTGTTTCCTGGCTCTCCTGAGGGTGGACACACACTTGTTTCGGGCTTTGTGAAAGGAAATGAGATTTCCTTCCGTTGGATTTGCTTTCCAGGAGACGAAGGCAAGTTGTTTCTGGGCAACAGCCTCACCACAAGATTCCGTGTACCATGGACGGGAGGAAGGGTATGACAACTGAAGACGAGATGGGATAAATCTGTGCATGAGAGAGAGCAATTTACTTTGGAAGAATTCCCAGGATGAGTTGATGTCAGAGGTGGTAGAGATGGGAGACCAGTCCAGATGATTGATGGCTGCTTGAAGACCGTGCCAGTTGGCCTGAGTGAAATGCCAGACTCGTCGGCGCTGAGCAGGCTCCCTGAGGATGGTCAGAGAGATGTCCACTTTAACAAGGACATGATCAGATGATCCGATCGGAGCAGAAGAAGAGCAGCAGACATTTTCAGGGAAGTTAGTCATAACCAAGTCCAGAAGAGAAGATGTTCCGTTGACTGAGATCCGGGTCGGGAAATTGACAGATTGTGTCAGTCCCAGTGAGTCGCAGAAGTCCTTTGCTGAGGAGCCATGGCTGGTGAGAGAGGTACCCACACCCAGCCAACTGGCATGATGACAGTTGAAATCACCACATATGAGGAAGAGAGAGTTGGGATGAGTAGATAGAAGTTGGTCCATATCATCAGACAGCGAGATGTAGATGGAGTCATCACTGTTTGGTGGACGGTACAACACACATATGAACAAGAGGTGGGAGCGAAGGGGAAGCCGTAGCCAGAGGTATTCCTGGGGGTGAGGTGGAGAGAGTGCAGTGCAGGGCGAGTGAGGAAGAGAGTTTTTGATAAAGATAGCAACCCCGCCTCCAGGACGAGGCTCAGGTCTATCATACCGGAGGAGGGAGTAGCCCGGGAGAGATACTATGGAATCAGAGACATCATAAAGGAGGAAAGTTTCTGTTAAGCAGATCACGTCTGGTTTGACAGAAGCAACCTGTATGGAGAGATCAGTTAAGTTTGAACGAAGGCCCCGGATGTTTGAGGTCCATACCGTTAATGAAGAGGAAGGGGGAGCATCAGATACAGAACAGGGGGGAGGAGGGGTAGGGTAAGATTTGGAAGAGGTGGAAGAGGTAGGGAGAGCTGTTGAAGGTGTGTCAGAGATTTCAGAATAGCTCGGAGAAAGGGAAGGATGGGGCGGACAAAAGGTTTGATGGTGATTGGGTGAGCCACAATGAGGTGTTATTTGAGGAGGAGGAAGAGCGAGGCAGAAGGTTGGGGGAGATGGAGGTGAGAGTTTGAAGGGGGAAGAAGCGGGGAGGACGCTTTGAGGAGGGGGAGTGAGAGGGGGGAAATTGAGAAGCAATGAGGGTTAACCCACTATGGTGGGTTAAGCGAGGCAAAAGGGGAACTGTGCCAGCAGTTACGTAACAGACCTTGGTCAGTCAGCCGAGCAGAAACAATATTGCATAACTCCATCTGAGATTGAACTTATATAACAAATCCCACTGATCAAACACCTCAGCAGTCTTATGCCACCATCAGAACAGGTAAAATAAATCAGGACATCGTTTCTTGAGGAAATGGCTTTTGCTAACAGTAAAAAAAATGCAAGTATTTACAGTGGCAGGCAAACAAGTATTTAAAGGAGAGAAAACAATGCAAAACTATTGTTACAGACGTGGTGGTGGATGTTATTTACCGAGCGGTTTGGTATGACCACGTCTGCACAAGTTACCCGATTATACCCGAACGTTGACTAATCGCGCTACGCTAGGTCAATGAAGGAAAAGACACACGGCTGGGATTAAAATGACACGACACCAGGGATACGGTTCTCAAGACCTCCGGAGGAGATTATATTAAGGCGGAAGGTTAGATTACAACTACAAGAGGGACAGCATAGTAAGGTGGGCACTTAGACACACTTATCTTATTCCCAACAGACGACAGATAAACGGGACAAAAGGCTGACTCACACGGGGATTGATGGCAAGGAAAGGCGGGTTGGTCGATGGCCAGCACAAGGTGCACCTTGTGCTCAGGGACAGGATAGCGCGGCCCAAAAGAGGCAGGAGGTCTCTCAGCGCTCGGAGGTGGCTCTCTTGTCTTCTCAAGGCTCAAGCTCGGGGCGCATCTGACCTCACATCCGGTAAGTCGCTGCGTATATCCGGCGGGGAGTGACACGCCCTCGGCTCGTTAGCTCCGCCCCAGATGGAATCGGCTCGTTGCTTCTCATTGGGTGCATGCGGGGGGGTTACCGGCTCCACCCTTGACGAGGGGCTGACAGGGAGCCCCTTCGTGGTAACCCCGCCGGAGCGCATCGTCAATGGCGGCTAACCGAGCTGGTGTGAGGACGCACACTCCCCCGCGCAGCGCCGTTGTTGTAGTTGTTGTTTGTAGTTGTAGTTGTTGTTGTTGTTGTTTGTAGAAGAAGATGGGAGGAGGTATGGGAAAGGTCCTAAACTCACTACTGGTGCCATATAATCACATTCTGGTGCAACGAAGAGTCAGAATTAATGGAAACGAGTCCTTAACTGACATAGACTAAGAATAACTAGCAAGATGTCCGAAAGTTGTCTACGTGAGATGCGGTGGACCTGGGCACGACATTTAATGGGGGAAAAAGGGGAAGGTCGGTTCTACAGAGTGTTATTTACAGGCAATGGGACTAGGGAATGGGGGATTGGGGATAGTTGGGGAGTATTGGGGAAATAGGGGAATATTTACAAGCGGATATGGAGGCCAAATTCCATATTAGCAACATTGCACCCTTCTCTACCCTCGGGGCGTCCCGACCCGATAAATTTTTACCTACTTTAGTGTGGCACGCAATGTAGTTCCCTCTACTATTAACTCTACCCTGAGTGCGACAGTTTTACAGATATTCACAAATGAGTAAATATGTCCCCCTGCGACGTTGCACCCTTCTCCTCACAGAAACACACCCACAGGATAACCGAATCCGGAAAGAATCCTCAAACTAAACATACAGCCGGTAGGGAGCATTATTTACAAGACTACGCTGATATTTACACTACGATCCAGGACCTGTTTTTGGAGGGACACATGCAGATGTTATGCATAGAGAGCGCACGCATGCCAGCATCGATACACCAACCCACGAGTGCTCTGTGGCCTACGGCCTTTAATAACGTGCAGAGCACCCTTTCCCAGCACGAAAAGCACCACCCCCTCATGTACAGTCAGCACCATCCGGTGCACCAATAAAGTGTCTATAAATCATTGTGTGGTGTCGCAGCCGGCCGATGTTCTGCCGCTGGTCTTGCCTTCGTGTGGTGCACTTGGCCTTCTTACTTCTTTCAAAAATAAAGAAAGGCGCCAACCGCGTCCATTTCTTTATTGTGGCTGTCAGGGGGCCAACTGTTAGTGGTTCACCTTGTATGGCATAGGTGCCACGTTGACCCATAGGTCCATCCATGGGTGGTGCTTGGCCGCAAAAGAACTGCGGTCCATTGTGGGTGGCCACAAACATTGCGGTCCATATGGTGTATCGATCCAAGCAGCAAGCAGCGAAAGTGCAGGCCCACAACTGCGGAGCCAGCACCTCTCTCTCCTCTCTCTCTGCCCCAAAGCCAGATCCTCGGAGGTGGGAGACAAAAGAAGCAGACAAGTGAGTAAGGTGGTAAGGGCGCAAAAGTGCACGCAATGCAAGGTAATGCACACTGGGGGCACATGGGAACCAGGTGAGACAGGTACGTTCCTACCGTACGCCCCCCCCCCCCCACCAGGTAACCTACATGGCCCCTCCCTTACCCCTTACTGTATCCACAAAACACAACACTACCCATAAACATCTACTTTACTAATCAACAAACGTCCCTACTGTCTTCCCCGTTCCTCCCATAAACCAAATTCGTCTTCTCTCCCTCCTAACCAATCAAATTTGCCATTTTCAACTCTCATCAAAATTTGCCATCTCCAATTCATCATCAGTCCCTCCTAGGGAGGGAGAGATGGAATCACCCCAATGTCTCATCCACGTCGTGATGCGTCTCACAAATCCAACAGCAGTCCTTGCTTCCTGCACACAGAACAAAGAAAACACAGGTGTGGAGTCATCATCATCACCACAGGTGAGTGGCTGCGTATGGTGCGACAGGTTCATCAATCCTAACTATTTCCTAAATGACTTTAACAACTTTACACTACCCGGGGTCTTTCTCCGGCCAAACCATTGGCCCTCTTACACTATGGGTTCTAAAAACCAATTCCCATTGGCCAAACTGTGGTGCTTTTCAATTTGGGGTCTCACTCCCCCGATTCATCTCCCGGTGCCCTCGCACAATTTCTGGGCTGTGGCGTGTACCTCTCCCAGCAGGTCTACCCACCTGCACACCCCCACCACTGCAGTTGCCTCCGAGCTTACCTGCTCCTTACCCTAACCTAACTAACTGGGGCAGGCCCTCTGGCGCTCTCCCCACTCGGTGCCCTCTCTGGCACTGGGCTGCCCGATCCACACCCGGGATCCTCAGGCACCCACTCACAACTACCAGCTCCCAGAGCCCACCTGCGGCCTCACCTGGCCGACATCCTCACAGTGGTGGAGTGCCCAACCAACTACACACACTAACAGGCTACACGCCCAGCCATTTCCACAACACTAATGCACCCATCCACAACACCATTCTGCAACCGCACCACAAATGCCAATATCCAACCACAATTTACCTATACCCTCTACCTAACACTTACACTACCCGCCCCGGGTATCCGTGATAGGGGTCCACTCTTCCCCCATCCACACCTTCGCACCATGCACACCACTCCGTACCACTTACTCCAACTCTCTCCACACACCTGTACTTGCACACCTGTGCTCTCACACCTGGTGCCACCTGCACCCTTCTCTCCCCAAGCGCATTCGCGCTGATCCACAACACTCATTACTCACACACTGCTCCACACACCTGTCCAGTTGCACACCTGTGCAATCACACCTGTTCCATTCTCACACACACGGCATCATCTCAGCTAACTACTCCCTTCTGAAACTTGCGCTTCCCAGTCGTCCCTTTAAACTATTGCGCTCCCTCGTCATTATCATCCATGCTAATCTACCTGCGTCCCCACTACAGGTATCAGTCACTAACTAAACTTAACGTTACCTAATGTCATCTTCTAGGGCCCTATCAATATAACCTAACCCACCCGGGCTAGTTTTCACTGCCATACACCCCATAAACTATAGCGCATTTGCCCCACTGGGAAGGGTGGCAGGGATGCCACCCTTACCCACCGGGCTCATCGCTCACTACCAATTTTGCACATCAAATTTCAACAAATCAAAAATTTGCCAATCACTACCCATCATCTGCCAATCACTACTGCCAATCCCTTGCCAATCATCAAATTTTGTTTTTCTCTAATTTTGGGTCCAAAACACTAACCTCATCACCCAGTCTACTCACTAATACCTCTCGGTGCGCCAATCCCTGTCCAAAGCCCGGCTTCGTAAAGCCAAGCCATGAATGCGGGTTGTTCTGTGCCAGCGGCTGGACACGTCCGGCACTCGGTGCAGGGACGGGGGTTTACCCGGGCCGAGATCCCACGCACCATCTCGGCACGGAGCCATCCAATGTCCCGATCTCGACCTGCCGGAATGCCTCAACAAAAAGTGGTCGCCATGACGACTCTTTCTATCGGGCCGCCCGCTCCGCCTAGTGGAGCACGGACGCGGCCGTTCAAAGCGAGGCCCAGCACGCACCGAGGGCCCGATTCGGCTATAAGTCGTTCTAAACTCTACCCCGTCTAACGTCGATGCTTCACCTGCATGCTTACACCCCGCAGCCCGTTCCTTGCTCACACATCCAGCCGTGCCCATGCTCCTCGTACCTTTCCTTACACACCCAGGTACACCCATTCCACTCACAGCCTTGGTCACACACCTGACCACCGAACACTTTGGCACACATTCGTTGCTCGCACACCTCACCAATACACCGCTTCGCGCCCCCTCCTCGGTCACCTCCTCTGTGACAATCACAGGTGTGCCCTCATTCGCACACCCAACCACGTGCCTCACCACCAACTCCAGCGTGCATTCCCACTCACGCTCTACCATTCCAGGTGTGCATCCTTCCATCCCAGGTGTACATCCTCGCTCACCTGTCACAACCAACTCACTCTCCTTGTCACTCTCAATACTCTCACCTCCATTCTTGACAGCGCACTCACCCTTACTCTTGACAGCGCACTCTTTCCTCGTGCACCTGTCCGTCACACACCTTTCTCGCGCACACTCTCCCGTTACACCCTCTGTAACACTCACCACAGGTGTGCATTCTTCCTTGCCTTTGACAGCGCACTCTTTCCCCATGCACCTGTCCGTCACACACCTTTCTCGCGCACACTCTCCCGTCACACCCTCTGTAACACTCACCACACCGCGCTTCCATGTGCCCCCTCGCACACGCGCTACGACCGACTCACTCTCGCCAGCACCCTCACTCCTTGGCACGCACTTTTTCCTCACACACCCCAGAGTCGGACTTTCTCGCACACCTCCTCTTTCGCACACCAGACCTGTCGCACACTTCACCAATGGCCTCTCACGAACACCCGGGTCCATCTCGACCCCCAAGCTTCTTAAATCACCTGGCGCATCATACGCACGACCATATTGGTCACCACTTACACCGGGTCCTCTTCCTCTTCGCTTCTCCTCCATCACCTGCGAATCCCTCATCCGGTTAATGAGCACATCATCACGATCCAAACACAGACTTTGGACCAATTCTTTTACTTCCTCCTTTATCTCTTTCTTATCCTCTCTCCGTCGCTTCTTAATTTCGCTCATCCCTTCTTCCACTTCTTCTAATTTCTGCTTCACCTCCTTCATCTCTTCGTGCGCCCCTTTAAGTTCTTCCTCTAACTCCACTTTATTTTTTTCTATGTGCTCCCGCACCTCCCGCTCTTTAACCTCCATCACCTCTACCACCTTGTCCATTTTCCTCGTCAGGTCCTCATGTACCGTCTGACACTCTTTTTTAATTACCCCTACGTCCTTTTTCATCTCCTTCTGTGTCGATTTTAAACCCTCTATTACCGCTGTGTTCTTCTTTACCTGGTCCCCCAACTCCTTTTGTCCCACTGTCAGTTGTTCTACTCCCAGCGTCAACTCCTCTATACCACCTTGCAATTTTACAGTCCCCTTTCTCACCTCCTTCTCCATGCGCTCCTTACAGTGCCTCACCTCCTCGCGCACTCCTCCGACCTCCTCACTCACTCCTCTTCTGATCTCCTCTCCCATCACTTGCATCTCCTGCCCAGATGCCACCCTCATCTGCTCCATTTCCTCCCTATGAGCATCCAGTTTGGTTTCTACCCCCATTCTGACCCCCTCTATCTGCTGCCCCATTTGGTTAACTTCCCTTTCCGCTTGGTCCCTCATGTCCCTCAATTTGCCTTCCATGGTGTTTTCTAACCCCTCTAACCCTTTTTGCATCCCTTCCATTTGATTCTCTTGAGCGGCCATTCTGTTTTCTACCCCCATTAACCCCTCCTGTATTTCCCCTAATCTATTGTCTAATTTCCCAAATTTCTCGTCTAATCCCTTAAAATTATTGTCTAATCCCCTAAAATTATTGTCTAATCCCCTAAAATTATTGTCTAATCCCCTAAAATTATTGTCTAATCCCTCACCAGTACCCCTCGCTTCGTCCCTCATTACCCCCATTTGGTTTCCCATTACCCCCAATTGCTCACTCCGAGCCCTCGCTTCGTCCCTCATTACCCCCATTTGGTTTCCCATTACCCCCAATTGCTCACTCCGAGCCCTCGCTTCGTCCCTCATTACCCCCATTTGGTTTCCCATTACCCCCATTTGGCCCTCCAATCGCTCACCCATTTGTTCCATAAGGGCCCTCATTTGCAACATAAAAAGGTTCGGATCCACCAGGGGCGCTGCCACGGTCGCGGGCGTGGACGCCGTGGCCACCTCGTGCGTGACAACGCTATTTTGCGACCCTGCCGCCCTCACTGCTTCGCTCTCCTCGCGTCCCTCAATTTGGTCCTGGACCGACCCTGCCTCACTCTCCCCTCCCGGACCCCAGCTGTCTTGGTCTGCCATAGCGTGACTTTCAAAATTCGGGTTTTTATTTTCGTATAACAAATTCAAATTTCGCCGTTATAATTTCGCGTGGGAAACGCGCTCCGAATCGTCGATTCTACCACAAATTTGGGCCTAATAAATTTAGTCCCGGGTCCGAATTCCACTCCTCGACACCAATTGTTACAGACGTGGTGGTGGATGTTATTTACCGAGCGGTTTGGTATGACCACGTCTGCACAAGTTACCCGATTATACCCGAACGTTGACTAATCGCGCTACGCTAGGTCAATGAAGGAAAAGACACACGGCTGGGATTAAAATGACACGACACCAGGGATACGGTTCTCAAGACCTCCGGAGGAGATTATATTAAGGCGGAAGGTTAGATTACAACTACAAGAGGGACAGCATAGTAAGGTGGGCACTTAGACACACTTATCTTATTCCCAACAGACGACAGATAAACGGGACAAAAGGCTGACTCACACGGGGATTGATGGCAAGGAAAGGCGGGTTGGTCGATGGCCAGCACAAGGTGCACCTTGTGCTCAGGGACAGGATAGCGCGGCCCAAAAGATGCAGGAGGTCTCTCAGCGCTCGGAGGTGGCTCTCTTGTCTTCTCAAGGCTCAAGCTCGGGGCGCATCTGACCTCACAATCACATCCGGACTCCGGTAAGTCGCTGCGTATATCCGGCGGGGAGTGACACGCCCTCGGCTCGTTAGCTCCGCCCCAGATGGAATCGGCTCGTTGCTTCTCATTGGGTGCATGCGGGGGGGTTACCGGCTCCACCCTTGACGAGGGGCTGACAGGGAGCCCCTTCGTGGTAACCCCGCCGGAGCGCATCGTCAATGGCGGCTAACCGAGCTGGTGTGAGGACGCACACTCCCCCGCGCAGCGCCGTTGTTGTAGTTGTTGTTTGTAGTTGTAGTTGTTGTTGTTGTTGTTTGTAGAAGAAGATGGGAGGAGGTATGGGAAAGGTCCTAAACTCACTACTGGTGCCATATAATCACATTCTGGTGCAACGAAGAGTCAGAATTAATGGAAACGAGTCCTTAACTGACATAGACTAAGAATAACTAGCAAGATGTCCGAAAGTTGTCTACGTGAGATGCGGTGGACCTGGGCACGACATTTAATGGGGGAAAAAGGGGAAGGTCGGTTCTACAGAGTGTTATTTACAGGCAATGGGACTAGGGAATGGGGGATTGGGGATAGTTGGGGAGTATTGGGGAAATAGGGGAATATTTACAAGCGGATATGGAGGCCAAATTCCATATTCGCAACACTATGTTCATTCTTCCACTGCAGGTATTTCACCTGCATATCATTTTTCAACAGGGTGGCGCTCCCCCTCATTGGGCCTTAGTCGTTTGAGCCATCATGAATGAAACATTTCCAAGTCGCTGGATTCGATGAGGTGGTCGCTGGTCGAGTTATGTAAACTTGCCGTTGAAAGACCGCTTGGCCCCACAATTACCAGATATAACCCCCTTAATTTTTTTCTGTGGGGGTTTGCCTTTTCAACATCATTGATGTTGTACACAAAACCTAGGTGGCAAACCTGCAGGATCTTCGTTTTCGGATCACAGTTGTATGCACACTGGTGGACGCAAACATGCTGAGCCGAACATGGCAAGAACTCGTGTACCGCCTTGATGTCCTGCGTGTGACAAATGGACCTAACAATAAAGTGTATTGATGGTGTGCACAAAACGAAATGAGTTTCTGTATCATATAAAACAAAGGGTATCGTTGTATAACTTGTGGTTCTAAATATATTAACAGCCAAATTTGTCAATTTGTCCTGGTTTTTTTGGAACACCCTGTATATTGTTACGGATTCCGGAGTACGGCGCTCCCCTTACCAAGGGGGGGTTAACCCCTTGTCCTGTACACTGGCCGTCTCCGATCCTGGGGGTATGACGTCACGCCCGGTCAGCGCTGAATAGGGTATCAAACAAATAATAAACGGGACGAGAGACGACGTTGACGATGACGAGACGACGACTGCACGAGAGACGAGAGATGACGAGAGACTGCGTTGTCTGCCTATCTTATTTGTTTGATGCAACACAGATTCAACTATTGGAACCACATGGCCTTACCTGAAACACAGAATAATGAAATAACTAGAGAGGTCCTATGATTTGCTATGTGTTGCAATGTGGACTAACTTAGGTGCGATTATTTCATTTAACAGCCAATTAAGGGGAAATGTACACAGGGGTTATTTATAAGGAAATTTAATACTAAATTTACATGTGAAGGTTCTAAAAACCGCAACAATATAATATGAGAATGAGGAAAAGGATCGAGTTTGAGAATGTGGTTTGAGAATGTAGTTTGAGAATGTAGTTTGAGAATGTGGTTTGAGAATGTAGTTCGAGAATGTGGTATGATAATGATGGTAAGGATGGAGTATGTGAATGAGAGAAAGGATCGAGTTTGATAATGTGGTTTGAGTACAGAGTTGAAGAATGAGTAAGAGGACAATGGGGATCGTTCTAACTGCATCCACAACTGATCTTTCCTATCCACTGATACAAGGGGAGAGGTAATCTAACTAAACAAAATACTATGAATACGTATATCGAAACTCCAGGGTTCCTGTATGTGTTTGATCGTTTTTTTTCGTTTTTGTGTTCGTTTTTTTTTCGTTTTTTTTTGTTTGTTTTTTAAATCACTCTATAGTGCCTTCGCCTTTTTGATTAATGGCAGTTATATACAAGTACATATTCGCAAAAAATAAATATAAAACCATTACCAGACATTGAAAACAAATAATCAAAGAATTCTGGAAGTGGTTGAAGTTGGTGGTAAGTCTTCTTCTTCTTCCTGAACGTCATCAAACTTAACTCGGAAACGTGATCAACGGTACATTCACCAGCATATATTCAACGAAAAGTTAAAATAATAATTTGACATTTGTGATGAATACTGATTTGGATGTATTTGCTTTTCCATTATATTTGCCCTCATTACCTTCACCAGAGGAGAGGGTATTGCATTTGAGTCCGTTTGATACTTGGCAAAACAAATAAATAATTATTGACAAGTACTGTATGTTGATCACTCCGGTTTGTGTGTTTGTCTGTCCGCTCACTTATACTTGCCTACAGGTCACAATTTTAAACTGATCTCCACGAAACTTCACCAAATGGTAGAGTTCGTGGTGTGACAAAATATTATATATTTTTGAGGTCAAAAGGTGAACATAGGCCAAAGGTCAACCACCTTTTTTAGAATTTCTAAAATCCTCAATTTTCATTCGATTGACTTGAAATTTGAATATGATTTACATATCGGCTAACTAAATTCAACCACCTACTATTTTTGAGATCAGCGTAGGCCAAAAGGTCAACATAAGCCAAAGGTCAACCACTTTTTTTTCGAATTTCTAAAATCCTCAATTTTCATCCGATTGCCTTGAAATTTGAATGGGGTTCTCATACCAACGAACTGAATTCAACCACGAACTATTTTTGAGATCAACATAGGCCAAAGGTCAACCACTTTTTTTCAAATTTCTAAAATCCTCAATTTTCATCCGATTGACTTGAAATTTGAATGGGATTTACATATCAGCAAACTGATTCAACCACCTACTATTTTTGAGATCAACATAGGTCATAAGGTCAAGATAGGCCAAAGGTCAACCACTTTTTTCAAATTTCTAAAATCCTAAATTTTCATTCAATTGAGTTGAAATCTAAATAGGATTTGCATATCAGCTTACTGAAACCAACGACCAACTATTCTTGAGGTCAACATAGGCCAAAAGGTCAAAATAGGCAAAAAATTCTAAAATTGTCAATTTTCATCAGATTAACTTAAACTTTGAAGACGATTTGCACATCGGGTCACTAAATTCAACCACTAATTATTTTTGAGGTCAAAAGGATGCTCTACTGAGTGCCATTCTACTTTGTTCTGTTTTGCCAAGTGTCACTCTATGAGTGATTTTTCATTTGTTTGTCTATCTGTCTGTTTGTTTTTGTTTTTCCGCACAGAATAAATATGATTTTCTCTGCAACCGTTGGTCTGATTGACAGGAAATTTTGACCATAGGTGCAGCTCCACCTGTATAGTTTTTTAATGATCATTATAACGTCATAGGTCATGTGATAGGGCGCCATCTTGGAAAAACCGACATTTTTTGCACCGCGATATCTCCGAAAGTGCTGCATAGCACATTTTCATATCCCCCCCCCCCCCTTCCTGAAAGTGCATATTCCCCCCCCCCCGCCCCTTCCCATGCCTCCTCCCCCCAAGCCCTCTCGTTCCCACAGATCTCCCGATGTCCCTGCTCTCAAATGTTGTACTTGTGTGCTTCCCTCTCTCTCCCTATCTTGTCTCCCGCTCCCTTTATCTTATGTTTTATGTGTCAGTTTATCTTTTTGTGATCAATGTTAGCTCTTACACGACCCTCATTCTGGTATACAAAAAATATATATATTTGAAAAAATAGGGACATGGCTCATTGTAAAGAACTCTCCATGTGGAATAACATATGTTAATGATGATGTCATAGGTGCCTCCATTATGACGTCATAATTCGACAAGTACAAAACTTCATCCAATCAAGATGAAATTGCTTGAGCATCATCTAGGGATAAATTGGTGAAGAAAGAAAATATAGAAGACGTTATCGGGCACGTGGTTTGGCCGCCATATTTGTTTTAACACAAAAGCCTTAAAAAAACACTGAAAACATGTCCTGGTGAGGGTCTGCAGTCTTTGATTGCTCTTTCTTGTTTCAAAATGTTGATGTTTCTTTTTCGCTTGAGCAACGCCGGGTACACCAGCTATAAACGCTTTTATACTTTACTCGGGGTACAAATACAAATACAACTTTGTCTGGGGGGGGGGTAACATAGGCTATGTGGCCCTGGCCTTATTTAGGGGTGTGGGGAACCGGGAGAGGGGAATAAAATCTCTATGTAAATGTGTACCGCGTATCGCCACCTGTTGATGGTGGCAGAGGGTATTACAATTTCCTTTTTTACCTGTGCAACACTGAGGTTAAAGCACTCTTTGCACGGGAAATTTTTTCCTCCTTCCCTTCCCCCCTCCCCCAAAACGGAGGGGCCTGTCAAAGCCACTCCTCCCCCCCCCCCCCCCCAAAAGATGTATATGTAGTATATTTTCCTGTCACCAGTGATTAACACAGCAGGATGACGGACAGCCGATCAATCTTACTGCCGAGGCAAACTCCGAATAATGGCGGAACTTTTTGGTGCACGCGGGATGGAACCAAAGTGCTTACCTTTGAAGACCGCCACACGGGTTATCCTCGGACCCAACACCATGCAAACAAGACACAACAAAGAAAATGCACAGTAAGGAATTTAATGAAGTAAATCAAATGACCAAAAATGAACGGTGAGGTAAAAACTAATATCCTAATTTGAGACGTCTCCCCTCAGACACAAATACAAACAAGGGGAAAGATTAAATAAAAATAAATTATTTCATTTTAAGCCGGCCGGCACTCAGCTTGCTCAACGAGGCTCGAAGCCTCACCAGCGGGAAGCGCACCAGATGGCCACTCCTCGGCACCACAAACGTGAGGAACGTTTTGAGGACAGTCCTCCGTCGGGTCCCTCTGGCGTCCTGGGAAGCACAACACGGACCCTCAAGCCACCACTAACACCTTCTCACGATCGCAAAAGTCCACACGAGCTCCGCAAAGTTCTCACGCTCACACATGAGCCAGGAACGGCCAACACAAAAGCGACCGACCGAGAACAAAGCCCTGCCCGAGAGAGAGCGAGAGCGATTCTTTATCCTCTGGATAAATGTTATCCAAACTGCTCTTTCTCAGCACCAATGCACCGAGCCAGAAGAGCCAGCCACCCGAGAGACCACGAGAAAAGCGACCGCCCGGTACGATTGCCAGCACGAGTGAGAGAGAGAGGGAGAGAGATATTCTTCCTCCTCTGTTCTCGAAGTCTCTCCAAGACATCACCCTGACCAATCCTGAAACTCTGGGCGTGGCCTCACGACCCTACTCTTTCGATCATTTCTTTCGATTTATTTGTCGATCGTAATATTCGGATCCTGTCGGCGGTGGTGGGGCGGGGTTTAGCCCGATCGGGAATGTGGGGGTTTCTGTCGGCATTTATGCCAGTAGTTGTTGTTGGTTCACAATGTTGGTTTTTATGGCTGGCATGTTATAATTGCAAGAACACATAATGAAGATCACAGGAGGCAATTACATAATGGGGAGATTAATCTTGAACCCTAGAGCTAATTAGCATATCTTCACCCCCCAGGTGAAGAACACATAAACAACCTTAAGCTCACAGTTTTTCTACTTAAATACATCGAGATTGGCTTCCTACTCGCACGCGGTCCATGCTACCCTACACAGTTCTTTCTCCACTAAGGTATTTCATCCCCTACCCCCACAAACGTAACAATATCTTTCCCCTCCCCCTCCCCTCACCCTCCCTCCCCTCCACCTTCCACTCCCTTCCTCACCCCTCCCCCTTTGGGCCTTTCCTAAGAGCAAGGTTTACGCAGCTCGGCCAGTACACAACTCCCTCCCTTCCCCTCCCCTCCCCCCCCCCCCCCCCCCCACAACACCGAGTACTCCTGCTAGTATATATGATGAGGGTGACACTGTTTCCTTGACTGGAGAAGGAGAAGATAGTGATGGGCCCGATCTTTAAACCGGTGGAGTGGATATTCCTTTATTTGAACCACAAACATTTATATAAAGACTCTGGAAACAGTGGTTGAGAGATCACTTTCTATTAGACGACATTGTGAGACTGACTCGGTGTATTCTTTTTGCCTCAAGATTGTTTTTCTAGTTTCAAAACTTTCCTCTCGTCGTCCATATTTCTTTTTTGAACCGCATTGCTATCTTCTCGGGCATGTGTGACTGTTGAAGACCCACACCGATCACCGGCTCATATGCACTGCAGATGAACCGATAAGATAAGTCTCTGAAATACAAACCGAGCGTCTGTTCCGTGGTTAATTTTTGGCGAGTGGATGACAGGGATCGGACCATCTGCTCATGTTTGCCCTGG
Source organism: Myxine glutinosa (assembly GCF_964187855.1). Taxonomy (NCBI): domain Eukaryota; kingdom Metazoa; phylum Chordata; class Myxini; order Myxiniformes; family Myxinidae; genus Myxine; species Myxine glutinosa. Next base: position 101,414,104 of record NC_136271.1, on the reverse strand, counting down.
TTCGGGTGGGGCTGTGGGTCTCTCATGGGCATGCAATTGCGAATTGTTCAGTACTGGATTGTGCATGAATGGTGTGCATTTTTCGAGCAAGACGATGAAGATCAAAGTTATGGATCATCGTTTTCCTGTGCTTTTCAAACTTTTGAATCTCCATACGAATGTTGGCTGCAGTCTGGGAATCATTTTCTTTGTACTATTTAAAAAGGACAACTACACACACACACACACACACACACACACACACACACACACACACACACACACACACACACATGACACAAACTACACACACACACACACACACACACACACACACACACACACACACACTTCACATACACACACACACATGACACAAACGACACACACATGACACATACACACACACACACATTTCACATACACACACACACACGCACACATGACACGACACACACACACACACACACACACACACACACACACACACATGACACAAACTACACACACGTGACACATACACACACACACATACACACACATGACACAAACTACACACTTGCACACATGACACACACACATATACACACACACACACACACACACACACACACACACACACTCACGGTCCTCACTTAACATCGTAGCTGCGTTCTCTAAAAATGCGACTTTAAGCGAAACAACGACAAGAGAATCACATTTTCCCATAAGAATGAATGTATAAACTGAAGGCAGGCTATTTTGAACATTTCTCATCATAAAAAACATTAAAATTGAAATACCCCAAATTTAGTACATTCCTAAATGGAATAACATTTTAAAAACATACGCTACCTCTCTGCCAAATTTCGTCCGAATCCGTCCACAACCTTTTGAGATATCTTGTTCACAGACAGGCAAACAGACAGACAGACAGACAGACAGATTGGTTGGTGAAAACATAACCTCCATCCACCTTTGGTGGTGGAGGTAAGAAAAATATATATTCTTGTGGATATGAGAATGGTGTTTTTTTATTGTGTTTTTATTGTATAGTACATTGTAAAAATATCGCCCTCCTTCCTCCAGTTGTGTATAAAGGTCAAAGTGCGTCCCGTAATTAGGTCATAAACAATCACGTTTAGCCAATCATAGATTTCCTCCTTGTTGGTAGTTATTTCCCTATTCTGTGTATTAGGCTAAGGATTTGTCTTCCATTAATTAATACTCCATTGCACCGAATCAATTAAGAATAGCTCCCCTTCAATAATTCCATTTCCCAGCCAAACTGGGAAATTTACCCATCTCTGGGTAAAGCAGTTCACAAGCGTGGGGTGCGCGCCCTCTCATTTCGCTGTTATAGTGAATATGTGCTCCGTGCTCTGTTTGAACAGGAGGGGCGGGGTCGCCAGGGAGAGGCAAGCCCAAGCGCGCCACGAATGGCGGGGCTGTTCAGCCCCATGCCCAAATAAGGAAACAAGCCCGTGGCTCGCCACGAGGGGCGTGCCGTCGGCGCCATGCCCAAATAAGGAGACAAGCCCGTGGGATTGCCATGCAAGGTCACGAAACAGAGCACGGGGGGGGGGGGGGGGAGGGCGGTACCGAAACCGACGAGGGCGTGTCAGACCCGCGCTGAAGGGATGAGAGATACGGGAGAGTTGAGAGTGCCAAGTAAAAAAGATATACACCAGAGATACGGCAGATGAGTCCAGGTGCGTAAGAGAGTTGGCAGTCCACCGGGAGAGAGTTGAGAGTTGCACCGGAGTTGCGTGAGAGATATGGAAAGACTTTGGGTGGTTGTTGCGTGAGATACGAAAAGCCTTTGACAAAGAGCCGCTTCAACCAGCCCCGTTTCAACCAGCCGCGTGAAGCCCTGACGGGGCAGCAAGTGACCCTGCCGGTGTGCGGTGCAAAGCCGAATACAAGGAGCTGCCGGCTCCTCGCTTCCCGCCCGGAGTGGACCTGCTCGCTGTGCCCTGTGATCCCACCTGCTCATCCCTCCAAACGATTCCTGTCCTTCCATCCTTTTGTGTACGTGAGTTTGTTTTGTGTGTTCTGTCCTGGGTAATAAGTTAAGCCTGTTTAGTTAAGCTAGAATTTTCACTGTGTCTCCTTGATTTCTTCTGTAAATTATTTTATTATCCTTCCTCCTCCTTGGTTTCTTTTGGTTGTAAATAGCAAATAAATTATATTCGTATTTCCTACTTCTGTCTTCCTCTTCTTCACATCCGTGTCGCCTTTGTCTTTTCCCCATTGAATATCTGTGGCACGATTTGGCCCACGTTTAAGGAATCGGGTCTTAGTCATTGTTAACGGTTCGGGCCGCGGCGCTCGGCAAATTAACATCTTATCCGCGGTCCGTAACAATATATATACTAGCTTCGTTATTGAGGAACGGGCTTATTTTAGCTGAGGATAATGACTACCTGAGTTGCTGTGTTGTCATGATTTACACCAATCATAATACAAACAATTACTTTGCACAAATGTATTCGTTGTGTTTGTGATATTACATTTTTATAGTCAATTTAGGTTGAAGATTTAGGTTGAATGGTTTTTTTTCAAGAAAGAACCCCCCAGCACATACATAGGGGAGGGGTAGGTGCAGACTGGAAGTTTGGGACGATTACACCTCACCACCACGTAATTCAAAACACCTCACCACCAAGTAATTTAAAACACCTCACCACCACGTAATTCAAAACACCTCACCACCACATAATTCAAAACACCTCACCACCACGTAATTCAAAACACCTCACCACCAAGTAATTTAAAACACCTCACCACCACATAATTCAAAACACCTCACCCCACCTCATGTAAAACACCTCACCACCACTTAATTCAAAACACCTCACCCCACCTAATTGAAAACACTTCACCACCAAGTAATTTAAAACACCTCACCACCACGTAATTTAAAACACCTCACCACCACGTAATTCAAAACACCTCACCACCACATAATTTAAAACACATCACCACCAAGTAATTTAAACACCTCACCCCCACGTAATTTAAAACACCTTACCCCCACCAAATTTAAAACACCTCACCACCACTTAATCCAAAACACCTCACCACCACATAATTTAAAACACCTCACAACCACATAATTCAAAACACCTTACCACCACGTAATTCAAAACACCTCACCACCACGTAATTTAAAACACCTCACCACCATGTGATTCAAAACACCTCACCACCAAGTAATTCAAAACACCTCACCACCACATAATTTAAAACACCTCACCACCACATAATTCAAAACACCTTACCACCACATAATTCAAAACACCTTACCACCACATAATTCAAAACACCTCACCACCAAGTAATTCAAAACACCTCACCACCAAGTAATTCAAAACACCTCACCACCACATAATTTAAAACATCTCACCACCACATAATTTAAAACACCTCACCACCACATAATTCAAAACACCTTACCACCACGTAATTCATAACACCTCACCACCACGTAATTTAAAACACCTCACCACCACATAATTCAAAACACCTCACCACCAAGTAATTCAAAACACCTCACCATCACATAATTCAAAACACCTCACCACCACATAATTTAAAACACCTCACCACCACATAATTCAAAACACCTTACCACCACGTAATTCATAACACCTCACCACCACATAATTTAAAACACCTCACCACCACATAATTCAAAACACCTCACCACCAAGTAATTCAAAACACCTCACCATCACATAATTCAAAACACCTCACCACCACATAATTTAAAACACCTCACCACCACATAATTCAAAACACCTCACCATCATGTAATTCAAAACACCTCACCATCACCTAATTCAAAACACCTCACCACCAAGTAATTCAAAACACCTCACCATCACATAATTAAAAACACCTCACCACCACATAATTAAAAACACCTCACCACCACATAATTTAAAACACCTCACCACCACATAATTCAAAACACCTCACCACCACATAATTTAAAACACCTCACCACCAAGTAATTAAAAACACCTCACCACCAAGTAATTCAAAACACCTCACCATCACATAATTCAAAACACATCACCACCATGTGATTTAAAAACACCTCACCACCACATAATTCAAAATACCTCACCACCACGTGATTCAAAACCACCACCACGTTATTAAAAACACTTCACAACCACGGAAACAAAAGTTTCAGGGAGTAGTTCAGTGACAACAGACACTGCCCAGATATGTAGATATGTAGATAAATGACTGTGCCTGAGTTGCTGTTTTGTCATGGTTTACACCAATCACAATTCAAACAATCATAATCCACAAATGTATTTGTAATATACGTGATATTACATTTTATTAACAATTGAAGTTGAAAAAAAAAAATTCCCCCCGAAAAAAAAAAAAGTTGGAAAGTTTTTCAAAAAGAATACACTTAGGACATACAGACAGGAGAGGTAGGTGCATACCAGAAGTTTGGTACGATTTCACAAAAGTTTGAGGGAGTAGTTCAGTGACAACACGGGACAACACACCACAGACACTGTACAGATATATATATAGATATCAGTCATTATGCGACTTCATACCATGAGCCTCTAAACGGTGGTTTTTTATACCATGAGCGGTGAACCACCATTAAGGTATCCCATCCAGCTATGCTGTACCTTAATGGGAGCGATAAGGCACCGTCTGCCACACGGTACATTATCTCTGGTATCCACTCATTATATGGAGTCGCCTGAATGCGGCCGGGAGCAACTAATCCAAATATAAGTTAAGTTCTCCAGCCTAATGAGCGCACAAATAATGCACATACAGGGCACATACAGAGATAATGTACCGTGTGGCAGGCGGTGCCTTATCGTTCCCATTAAGGTACAGCATAGCTGGATGGGATACCTTAATGGTGGTTCACCCCTCATGGTATGAAGTCACATAATGACTGGTATATAACCGAAAGGTTTCCAGAGTCATAAGTGCATGCAGGACTCACTGCGTTGCCTTGATGAAGCCCCAACATGGGCGAAACCAGGTCGGTAACTGTGAGTTTTTGTATGTACTTATGACAGTATCTGAACTAAGATCTAAATTACACACTGTCGGATGGTTCTTCCGGAGCTTGACAGGCAAAGCGCACCTACGTGATGGTGACGTCACAGCGTGCGCTCATTAGGCTGGAGAACTTAAATTATAATTGTATATATATATTGTTGCGGATATGGGATTTGCATCCATCCATATCCGCTTGTAAATATTCCCCTATTTCCTCAATACTTCCCAACTATCCCCAATCCCCCATTCCGTAGTCCCATTTTCTGTAAACAACACTCTGTAGACCCGACCTCCCCCTATTTCCCCCATTAAATGTCGTGCCCAGGTTCACCGCATCTCATGTAAGACAACTATAGGACATCTTGCTAGTTATTCTTAGTCTATGTCAGTTAAGGACTCGTTTCCATTAATTCTGACCCTTCGTTGCACCAGAATGTGATTGTATGGCACCGTTAGGAAGTTTAGGACCTCCCAATACCTCCCCGCAGCTCTTCCTCACGGTTCAGCGACAACAACAACAGCAACGGCAGCGGCGGGCGCGGGGAGTGCGCGTCCTCACTCCGGCTTGGTTGGTAGGGGGTGTTGGGAGGGCACCAGGCCTCCCCAACGAGCTGCCATCGAACATGTGTTCGACGGGGTTACCAAATAGGGGCTCCCTGTCAGCTCCTCGTCAAGGGCGGAGCCCGGTAACCCCCGCACCCAATGGAAGCGGCGGACCGGCCCCAGTGGGGCGGAGCCAACCAGCCGAGGGCGTGTCACTCCCCGCTGAGCATGCGCAGGGAGAGGGAGGTGACGTCAGATGCGCGCTGAGCATGGAGCAAGCAAGACGTACCCTCCGAGCGCTGTGAGGCCTCCCCGCATCTTCTGGACTGGACCGTGCTTTATCCTGTCCCCGAGCCAAGGTGCACCTTGTGCCATCAAACTACCTGTCCCTTCCTGCCATCAATCCCTATGTAAGTCCGCCTTGTTCCGTTTGTCTGTGGTCTGTCTGGGAATATATAAGACGGTAATTAAGTGCCCATCTCTTCTGTGTCTTTTACCTCACTCTGCCGTGTAATCTACCCCCTTTTCTCCACCACTGTAATTATACCCTCCTCCGGAGGTCTTGAGAACTGTACCCCTTGCGTCGTTTCCTCTTTCCCAGTCGTCGCGTCCTTTCCATCATTGATTTGGCATAGCGCGATTTGGTCAACGTCTGGGTGGAATCGGGGTCTAGTCGGGGAATAACTGTTCGGTCGCGGCAATACCACCGCTCGGTAAATAACATCTAAACCGCGTCCGTAACAATTGGTGTCGGGAGTGAGATACGGACCCGAAGCGCGCTTAACGCGCTCAAAATTATAAGTCACCGAAATTTGATTTTGTTTTACAAAAAATCTGGTGCATTTATGCCACGGCATTGTTTCATTGGGGAAAAGGGGGATACGTTATAGGTTCCCAGTGGTTCATGATTCAGAGAGGAAATTTTTTAAAGTTTAAAAAAATTTCGACCGCAAATGCACATGATTACAGTTTCACAAAAAATGCTTACAAATTTTAAAAAACGACAACACCAGGTACCATTTCCAATTTATTGAAGGCGAGTGCTTACAGTTTATTAAAAGTGCTTAACCAGCTTAACCATACAGCATTGTGAAACTTAAAAAACACATCACCATATTCGCGGCTCGTTGAAGATGTTTTTTTGCGTATGTTTTTTTGCGTCTTGACCTTTTGACTTCAAAAATAGTTGGTTTCCCAATTCACTGAGGCACTGTGCAATTGCTGTTTAATTTTCACGTCCATCTTATGAAAAAATCTGACCATAAGATGACCTTTGACTTTTGATCTCGAAATCAATAGGCTTCTCAGTTGCGACTATCTCTACAACTTGATAAAGTTTCATGACGATTGGTTTAGAAGTGTTACCTGTAGGCGATTCACAGACAAACAGACAGACAGACAGACAGAATGAAAAATCAGTGACACTTGGCAAAACAGAACAAAGTAGAAAGGCACTCAGTAGAGCATCCTTTTGACCTCAAAAATAATTCGTGGTTGAATTCAGTGACCTGATATGCAAATCGTCTTCAAAGTTTAAGTTAATCGGATGAAAATTGACAATTTTAGAAATCAGGCCTATGTTGACCTTTTGGCCTATGATGGCTTCAAAAAATAGTTGGTGGTTGGTTTCAGTAAGCTGATATGCAAATCTTATTCAGTTTTCAGGTCAATCGGATGAAAAATGAGGATTTTAGAAATTCGAGAAAAGTGGTTGACCTTTGGCCTATGTTGACATTTTGGCCTATGCTGATCTCAAAAATAGTTGGTGGTTGAATTCAGTTCGCTATGTTAATCCTATTCAAATTTCAAGTCAATCGGATGAAAATTGACAATTTTAGAAATTTGGTCTATGTATATGTTGTTCTTTTGGTCTATGTTGACCGCAAAATTAGTTGGTGGTTGGTTTCAGTTGGCTGATATGAAAATCCTATTCACATTTCAAGTCAATCAGATGAAAATTGAGGATTTTAGAAATTTGAAAAAAGTAGTTGGCCTTTGGCCTATGTTGACCTTTTGGCTGATGCTGATCTCAAAAATAGTTGGTGGTTGAATTCAGTTAGCTGATGTGAAAATCCTATTCAAATTTCAAATCAATTGGATGAAAATTGAGGATTTTAGAAATTTGAAAAGGTTGTTGACCTTTTGGCCTATGTTGACCTTTTGGCCTATGCTGACCTTTTGGCCTATGTTGATCTCCAAAATAGTTGGTGGTTGAATTCAGTTAGCCGATATGTAAATCCTATTCAAATTTCAAGTCAATCGGATGAAAATTGAGGATTTTAGAAATTTGAAAAAATTAGTTGACCTTTGGCCTATGTTGACCTTTTGACCTCAAAAATATATAGGATTTTGTTGGACCACGAACTTTACCATTTGGTGAAGTTTCGTGAAGTTCGGTTTAAAATTGCGATCTGTAGGCAAGTATAAGTGAGCGGACAGACAAGCAAACACACAAACCGGAGTGATCAACATACTTTCAAAAAATTTTTTTTTTTTTTGCCAAGTAACAAACACACAAACATACACACAAACCAGTGATCAACATACTTTCAAAAAAAAAATTTTTTTTTTGCCAAGTAACAAACACACAAACATACACACAAACCGGAGTGATCAACATACTTTCAAAAAAATATTATTTTTTTGAACAAAGAAAAAAACAAAAACAAAACCAAAAACAAAAAACAAATTTTTTTGAACAAACAAATATATATTTTTTGCCAAGTAGCAAACACACAAAAACACACACACAAACCCGAGTGATCAACATACTTGTCCCAAAAAAATTTTTTTGCAAAGTAATAACACAAGACCAACCGATATACGGTGCAGTACGAATTCTTCGATTCGATTTTGCAAGTAAAAAGAATTTCTCTCTGTTCCTTCGTGTCCCCACCACCAAAATAAAGAGCTGATGACCATTTTATCATGCCATGACCCATGCCATCCAATCCAAGGTACAGTACGAATAATTCGATGCAGGGGGAATTGTGCTGCCGAAAGTGTTGCCATTGCCTTTCCAGCGGCCGCGTCAATTTAACCGACATTTACCAGATTGTAATCCAGAAAGAAGCGCAGTCTGCTGAGCCCATAACTCCCAGCACAATCTGAGCAGCTAGGAGCATCACCAAGACCCCATTCCAGCTAAAATCGGAGCCCCTTTCCCCTTGGGCATTTCCATTCCGCCCCCGCGTCTGCTGAATGAACACTCGGCACAGATCCTCGAGTTCCACCTGCTCGGTTGTCCCCTTCTCCTCCTCCCCCCTCCTCCTTCTTTGCGCCCCATCTTCACCAGCCGGTTGCCATGATTGTCATTACCCTTAGATACTGACCGCGCCGTGGCGCCGCCTTTTAACACCTGGGGCTCAAAGTGAAGATTCCGGAAAGCAAAATGATAAACATCTTCATCCGTTTGCAGCACATGGCAGTGGGTAGCATAATTTGCTGGGGTGCTGCTGATGCAGTGCCCCGTGTAGGTTCGAACATGAATTTTGAATTTGGTCAAGGTGCCGGTGATCGATAGCTAGCCAACTCTGGAAAGGACACCGAGGGATCTACCATTTAAAAAAACACAATGTGTGTTTGTGTATTTGTGTGTTTGTGTATTTGTGTGTTTGTGTATTTGTGTGTTTTTGTGTGTTTGTGTATTTGTGTGTTTGTGTATTTGTATGTGTTTGTGTGTTTGTCTATTTGTGTATTTGTGTGTTTCTGTATTTGTGTGTTTGTGTATTTGTGTGTTTGTGTTTGTGTATTTGTGTGTTTGTGTATTTGTGTGTTTGTGTATTTGTGTATGTGTGTGTTTATCTATTCGTGTGTTTGTGTATTTGTATATTTGTGTGTTTTGTGTATTTGTGTATTTGTGTGTTTATGTATTTTTTGTATTTGTGTGTTTGTGTATTTGTGTGTTTGTGTGTTTGTGTGTTTCTGTATTTGTTTGTTTGTGTATTTGTGGGTTTGTGTATTTGTGTGGTTGTGTATTTGTTTGTTTGTGTGTTTGTGTGTTTCTGTATTTGTTTGTTTGTGTATTTGTGTGTTTGTGTATTTGTGTATTTGTGTGTTTGTGTGTTTGTGTGTTTGTGTATTTGTGTGTTTATGTATTTGTGTATTTGTGTGTTTGTGTGTTTGTGTATTTGTGTATTTGTGTGTTTGTGTGGTTATGTATTTGTGGGTTTGTGTATTTGTGTGTTTGTGTGTTTGTGTGTTTCTGTATTTGTTTGTTTGTGTATTTGTGTGTTTGTGTATTTGTGTATTTGTTTGTTTGTGTATTTGTGTGTTTGTGTATTTGTGTGTTTATGTATTTGTGTATTTGTGTGTTTGTGTATTTGTGTGTTTGTGTGTTTGTGTGTTTCTGTATTTGTTTGTTTGTGTATTTGTGGGTTTGTGTATTTGTGTATTTGTGTGGTTGTTTGTTTGTGTATTTGTGTGTTTGTGTATTTGTGTGTTTGTGTATTTGTGTGTTTGTGCGGTGTCTGTCCCCCATCATAAAGGTAGGTTTCAAAGGCTTTGAGTAGCACTTTAGAACGGATTTGGGTGGGGTGGTTTAATGGGCAATCGTTGAACATGACTGTGTGTGTCCACCGGTTAAAAGACCTGTCTTTTGGGTCTTCAATAAAATTGTAATCCTCGGAGTCTTTTTTATAATATAAAAAAAATTAAAATCCTTGGAGTTTTCTACCTAAAAGACTCTGGGGACCCAAAATACGCCAAGGACACAGAAGACCCCAAGGACCCAAAAGACCCCAAAGACCCTGAACACCATTAAAGACTGAACAGACCCTGAAGACCCAAAATATCCCAAAGACCCAGAAGACACAAAAAAAACACAGAAGACTGAAAAGACCCCAAAGATCCAAACAATCCAAAATACCAAAAAGACCCCAAATACCCTTAAAGACCCAGTGGACCCAACGACCCAAATCACCCCTGAGACGCAAAATACCCCAAAGACCCTAAAATACACCAAAGACCCAGGGAACCTAAAATACCCGAGGACCCCAAATATCCAGAGGCAAAATACCTAGAAAAGACCTCAACTCTGTGTTTGCCTCGAAATCTTTAGTCCCAAACCCATCTCTCTCTGTTCCCACCTTTCCCAGTCGAACCCAACTGCTCCTGGACTCTGTGTCCTTCTCTCCTGACAAGGTGGAGGAGTTTTTGTCTAACCTCGACTCTGATTCTGCAACTGGACCAGACGGCATCAGCCCACGGGTCCTAAAATCCTGCTCTGCCGCTCTATCTCACCCTCTCTCTGTTCTTTTCACCCTATCTTTTGCTCCAGGTCATCTGCCAGCATCCTGGAAATCAGCTAACATTACCGCTTTACACAAAAAATGTGCAAAAACAGATCCTTGCAACTACAGACCAATCAGCCTGCTCCCAATTATCAGCAAAGTCATGGAATCCATCATTGCTTCGGATATTAAATCTTTCCTCTTCTCCAATGGCTTGATCTCTGATCATCAATTTGGATTCAGACCAGGTCACTCTACTCTGGACATGCTACTTCTCCTGTCTCAACAATGGATGGAGGTCCTCAATGCCAAACAGGAAATCAGAGCTGTCTCCCTCGACATATCACGTGCCTTCGATACGGTCTGGCACCCAGCTCTGCTCACCAAACTCTACTCCTATGGTATCCATGGAAATCTCCATGCATGGCTTGCGGACTTCCTCTCTGGTCGTAGTCAACGTGTGGCCCTGAATGGATTTCTCTCATCTCCCCTTCCTGTTCAGGCTGGAGTTCCCCAAGGCAGTGTGCTGGGCCCTGTGCTTTTTCTGGTCTTTATCAATGATCTCTCCGACTCTCTGGAAAATCCTCTCTATCTCTTTGCTGATGACTCCACTCTCTGCCGCTCCATTCCTCTTCCCTCAGATCGGCAGTCTGCAGCCTCCTCACTCTCTGAAGACCTGGACAAAATCACAGACTGGTCAAACAAGTGGAACATGTCTTTCAATCCTGACAAATCTCACACTCTTACTATGTCTCTCCGAAAAGATCGACTGGACAACCCTCCCATCTACTTTCTCAACAATCCTCTCCAAGAAGTTCTGTCGCTCAAGCTTTTGGGTCTCACTATCTGCCATGATCTTTCTTGGGAAAACCACATTTCCAAGCTGGCCTGCAAAGCCAGTCGCCGACTGGGCATCCTCCGTCGTGTGAAGTCCTTCCTAGGCACACCTGAGCTCCTCACCACATACAAGGCTTTCATCCGCAGCTCAATGGAATACTGTTCTCCCCTATGGGCTGGTGCTCCTGCCTCACACCTAGCTCGGCTTCACGCTGTTGAAACCAAAGCTTTCAGAATCATTGGAATCTCCCGCGATGAAGCTATCTCTGAGGGCCTTTCACTCACTCACCGCAGGCAGGTAGGTGGTCTTTCTGTCTTCTACCGACTCCTCTCCGGCCTTGCTCCCCCAGCTCTCTCTGTGCTCTGTCCCCCAAATATTCCTACAGGTCGCACAAGATCTGCCAGCAAGCCTCTGATGGTTAAACTGCCAAAATCTCGGCTCTCTGCTCACCTTCACTCCTTCATTCCTCTTTTCTCCCGCCTCTGGAACAAACTCCCACACTCCCTTCAATCCCACTCCTCCCTCCAGGTCTTTAAAACAGCTGTTCACCATCATCTCTTATCTTCCCCCATCCAAAACCTTGATCTTTTCTACCCCCACTAATTCACCCCAGATCCACCTTGTTTGTAATTCCAACTTCTTTCCTGGTAGTCCTGGCAGTGTCCATATGTGTTATGCCTCTCCCACCCCCTTTCCCATGCCTCCCCCCCAAAGCCCTCTCCCTCCCACAGATCTCTCGATGTCTCCATGTCTCTCGGTTCCTGCTCTCAAATGTTGTGTTTGTGTCCTTCCCCCTCTCTCCCCATCTTGTCTACCGCTCCCGATGCTTTTTGTTTTATGTGTCGGTTTGTCGGTTATGTGTCGGTTTGTCGGTTTGTCTTTCTGTGTGATAAATGTTCGCTCCTTCACGAGCCTCGATCTTGTATACAAAAAAAAAAAAAAAAAAAAAAAAAAAAAAGGATCCAAAAGACTCAAATGACCCAAAAGACACAGAGGGACCAGAAGACCCAAAATACACAAAAGACGCAGAAGGCCCAAAATACCCTGAAGACTCAAAATACCCTGAAGACCCAAAGGAACCTGAGGACCCAAATGACTCAGAAGACCCAAAAGATCCCGAGGATGCAAGAGACCCTGAGCACCCAAAAGACCCAAATGACCCAGAGGACACAAAAGACCCCAAGGACTCCAAATACCCAAAATAAAAGTAATTATGTCTCTTACATTGGAATTGCAGACGGTGGCTTGCAAACCGAGCCTCAAAGTCAGTGTACAGAAGCGTTTTCATATTTTAATCACAATAAATAGAAAGCGCAGGCAAGTGAAATTTGCTGCACGTGATGTGCAATATGCGCAGAGAAAAAAAAGTGTTAATTTACGTCTGTGGGATGTCTAATAAATAAAGATCTAAGCACACCTCACACTAGGCCCAGGCTTCAGCCTTTGGCACGCTCACGTGACTGCACTGTCAAACTGTTGCAACACATCATTTTTGACTGGCTTTATATTAGTCTTTAATGTTGACCAACTAATACCTGCAGTCACGGGACACCCCCATAACGACCATTGATGACACCCCCCCCCCCCATAACGGCCATTGATGACATGCCCCCTTTCCTGCCATCCGAGTGATGACACACCCCCATAACGACCATTGATGACATGCCCCCTTAACGGCCATCCGAGTGATGACACGCTGCATGACGGCCATTGATGACACGCCCCCTTAACGGCCATCCGAGTGATGACACACCCCCATAACGACCATTGATGACACGCCCCCTTAACGGCCATCCGAGTGATGACACGCCCCATGACGGCCATCCAAGTGATGACACGCCCCCTTAACGGCCATCCGAGTGATGACACGCCCCATGACGGCCATCCAAGTGATGACACGCCCCATGACGGCCATTGATGACACGCCCCCTTTCCTGCCATCCGAGTGATGACACGCCCCATGACGGCCATTGATGACACGCCCCCTTTCCTGCCATCCGAGTGATTACACGCCCCATGACGGCCATTGATGACACGCCCCTTCACGGCCATCTGAGTGATGACACGCCCCATGACGGCCATTGATGACACGCCCCATGACGGCCATTGATGACACGCCCCCTTCACGGCCATCCAAGTGATGACACGCCCCATGACGGCCATTGATGACATGCCCCCTTCACGGCCATCCAAGTGATGACACGCCCCATGACGGCCATTGATGACACGCCCCCTTAACGGCCATCCGAGTGATGTCACGCCCCATAACGACCATTGATAACACTGATGAATCGTCCTGCCTGTGAATCATCGAGATGACAGTTTAGTTTACTGTTTAATACACCTAGGTCTGGACTCGAACACAGGACGAACCGCCCAGGTGGAATCATTGTGTCCATCAAACAATTAGTCCGGCCGACTGTCATTGTGAGTTGTTGGTAAAACCGTTTATGGTAAATAAAAGGAGGTTTCTAGGGAGGATTTATTTATGTTAGTAAGGGCATTTTATGAGATATTTCACAAATCTGTTAACTAAATTGTTACCAAAAAATTTCTTCACCAATATGTTTGTAAAGGTGTGTAATAACATGTGTTAAAATGTTGAAGTTCAACTCCCGTGGGAAACCCAGAAAAAAAGCTGTTGAATTCGGGTACCGAAAAATTATTTTCGAGAATTTTTATTTTTTTAAATCGGCCCTTAAGTAACTTATGAGGGGTCAAATAAGGGTTTTTCATGATTCTGAGTTGATTGTTAACATTTATATTTTCACTTTTACATTTACACACAAAGTAGTTTTTATTTCACATACATATATAATACTCAAGAGTTATTTCTCATTCACAATGTCAGAAGTTTCAACAGTCATTGTCTATGTCTTCTTCAGACTCAACAACATCATGACTGCAGTTTCTGCATGTAATGCCATTACAGACTCCACAGGCCGAGATGCACGTGACCCCATTCTTCTTGCAGCTGCATCGCCGGTTGCTGCAATGTCCATGACAATTACAGCTCGTGAACTGCAATAGCTCCTCAGGAGCCGTGGGGTCCAGTGTTGGAACTGGCTCATACCCATGCACACCTATTGTCCATCCATAATCACTGGGGTTCAGAGACATGCTCTGTAGAAGGAACCAGTCCCGGGTCTGCAGGTAGGCACGGAGTGAATGTTGTGCAGCTGCACCCTCTGTTGGAGGTAGAGTCTCTGGTTTGATCACTCCTGCCGCTGCCTTCCTTGAGAACATGTTGTACCGAATTTCACCCAATGTAGTATCTCGTCCATGGTAAATGTACTTGAAAATCGCAGTACCAGCCTGAATCACTGTTTCCTTGGTGGCTTCTGTGTCAAGGAAGATGTCGATGTACTCCTTTCACTTCAGTTCCTCTCAGGATCTTAGCTTTGTCGAGTGCCTTCAACTTCACCCGGGGGAAAGCTGCTGTTGTCTGTGGATCTGGCAAAGGTGGTGCCGGAGAGGTGACTTCGATCCAACCCATTGAGTGAAAGGGAGTGTTTCCGTGAATAGAGACAATGTTTAAATCTATATTGTCTCCAACAAACTGAGTGACTGCATTGTTTGTTTCCCCAACCTCCATAAAGACCACCTGATCATTACTTGACAATTCACTTTCACTGGCTGGCACTTTGGCTGTCATCACTGATTGATCCTCAAGCGCAGCATCAACCGCAACCTCATCATTGATCTGTTCATCGGTTTCCTCCACAATGGTGTCAAGAGTGCCAGAAGTATCTGGAACATCATCTCCACTCCTACTATTAAGGAAGCAGTATTTGTAGTTTTGTGTCTCCGTGTAAGACTCAGTGTATCCCAGCCGGTGGAACTTGTTGAGCATCCATTTTGACCCAAATCTGTGATCAAGTTGTATGGCAAGCCCCATTTGGTGTGGCAATACTCCAGACCGAGGTCGACAGGCCTTAATAAAATTCTGCCCCCAAACGGCAACTCTTTCGTCTGTCTTGACAATCGGTCTCAAGAACATCTGAAGGCTTGCAGGAACAAGTGTCAGCTGACTATCGATGTCAGTCATACTGTGTGTGGTGGGGTATGACTTTGGACCTAAATCAATCAAGGCAATATCATTGGATATGAACTTGAGTGCCGTCTTTATGATCTGAGTCTTCTCATCTCCATGGTCAAGATTAGCATGATGCCCTCGCAGAATATTGTCGGTGCCATCTTTGAGACAGAGTACATCTGCCCTTCTTTCCTGTGTTGTGAAATACAAGGTGTCTTCGTATTTCTCTAGAAGTTTTATCTTTAGCCAATGCTTTGAATAAGAAAGGCTCTTCTCTGGTGACTGATCAAACTCCTGCAGCTTTTCATGGACTTGGTCCATGTTCATTACCCCATGCTCTAATTCTGAGTCTAACCATTCGCAGAATTCAATAAAAACTGCCTCTCGCTCCTCATCAATACTCCTCTGTCCTCTCTTCCTTTTTCCTTCCTCATCAGTCTTGGACAAACTGTCACCTCTCGCAAACATAAGTTTGCATCGCAAATGGTACAGTGTTTCTTCTGCTACCAAGTCGTTGATCCCTTCCAGGCGTCCAGTGACTTCAGTGCCCCAGTCATCCCCGCGACTCCGTGCCGTCTTCAGCAAGCTTGCCTTCAGTGTATCTGCAGTCAAATTATCTGGCACTCTGTATTTCTTTCTAGTTTGTGCTGGATTATTTTTGTAGAGCTGGGCTGGTTGGTTGCAAAGAATGCATACATCCTTATACAGGAGGTCAACTGACTGTGATCTTCTAGAACTGCAGCCAGTTGATGAACTGAACTCACAAGTAGTGCGTCTTCTCTTCAACTTTGATGACTCTTTCTCTGCCTTTGATGCTTGAGCTGACTTCTTGGTGGTTGCAACAAAGTTGTTGTACAGATCATTTTTACACTTCTGGTGGTACCTCAGTTTTCCTTCCTTTTGAGCCTCCTTCATACGTTCCACAACAGTAACATTTTCGACAGTTTCTGCTTGTTTCAATAAAGTTGAGTATCCCTTTGGAGTTGCCTGTATGAGCCTTTCAGCTGGTGTATCCGAGCGTGCACAGATGAAGCAATTGAGCACAGGTGGAGTAACGTCTTCATCCATATTGCTAGACTCCATGTCCTGCAAAGTAGAAAATGAGATATATTTAGAAATTATTTTTCCACAAAGGAGTGTCTGTGGTGAAATATAAATGTTAACAATCAACTCAGAATCATGAAAAACCCTTATTTGACCCCTCATAAGTTACTTAAGGGCCGATTTAAAAAAATAAAAATTCTCGAAAATAATTTTTCGGTACCCGAATTCAACAGCTTTTTTTCTGGGTTTCCCACGGGAGTTGACCTTCAACATTTTAACACATGTTATTACACACCTTTACAAACATATTGGTGAAGAAATTTTTTGGTAACAATTTAGTTAACAGATTTTCATGTTTCCCTTACTATGTTTACCTACTTGTATCTACCTAACGATTGTATAATCATGTGACCGGGGTTCAAATGAAGCATTCGATCTGCTCGTTTAATCGATTATTACTTCACCTGCGGACATGTTGTGATTACCTGTATGTATATAATATTGCCCCCCCCTCCCCTCCCCCCCTCAAACCGCCATTCCCACCTTTGGCGACCACATACTGTATACTGACAGTGTATCAATGTTCTACCTAATTACCTGAAATAAATACAATTGATGACATAATTAAACGAACCACTTTAGGACGAAAGGTATTCCCATTTTTCGAGTTATTTAAAATGACCTCAGGTGGAGGTGTGTGTATCGCTGAGCCCTGAGGTATTGTCAATGTCTTCGCATCCCAATGAGCGAGTGCGTCGGGACCCGCACACATTCCACAGAGTGTGAGGAAACATGCGAACATGGAGCCGGAATAAAGAAGCGGGACGGATCCGTGCCGTGTTGGGGAAACATGGACGGCGCGTCCGGACTCGCCGCGGCACGTGGCTGCGCGCGCGCGCAGGTGCCGCTCACACCACATACCTGCGGCTCGATTCCACCATCGGAAAACACAACCGAGGTCTCTCACACGCCACAGGTAAAGGTCGATCGGCCCCAACAGGTACCACATGCCGTCCACGTTGTATGAATTCCACACTCGCTTCCCGGCCGTGATTTCTGACTAACATTGTCAGAGGAGTTAATTGAATATCGACAAGTTCTATTTAGTGTTCCTCATTAACGAGCACCTTTGTGGTGTGACCCGGTATGTTTGGACAACGGACGGGGCACCGGCAGCGGCACGGCTGGTGTTTCCCGCGCAAACTGCACGCCTCGGCGCTCGGTGTGTGTGTAAACACTTGTGTTTGTTTGTGTGTGTGTGTGTGTGTGTAAACACCTGTGTGTGTGTGTGTGTGTAAACACGTGTGTGTGTGTGTGTGTGTGTGTGTGTGTGTGTGTGTGTGTGTGTGTGTGTAAACACGTGTGTGTGTGTGTGTAAACACCTGTGTTTGTGTGTGTGTGTGTGTAAACACCTGTGTTTGTGTGTGTGTGCAAACACCTGTGTTTGTGTGTAAACACCTGTGTTTGTGTGTGTGTGTGTGTGTGTGTGTGTGTGTGTGTGTGTAAACACGTGTGTAAACACCTGTGTTTGTGTGTGTGTGTGTGTGTGTGTAAACACCTGTGTTTCTGGTTGTGTGTGTGTGTGTGTGTGTGTGTGTAAACACCTGTGTTTGTGTGTTTAAATACCTGTGTTTGTGTGTGTGTGTGTGTGTGTAAACACCTGTGTTTGTGTGTTTATGTGTGTGTGTGCGTGTGTGCGTAAACACCTCTGTGTGTGTGTGTGTGTGTGTGTGTGTGTGTGTGTTGTAAACACGTGTGTGTGGGTATGTGTGTGTAAACACCTGTGTGTAAACACCTGTGTGTGTGTGTGTGTGTAAACACGTGTGTGTGTGTGTGTGTGTGTGTGTGTGTGTGTGTGTGTGTGTGTGTGTGTGTGTGTGTGTGTGTGTGTGTGTGTGTGTAAACACCTGTGTGTGTGTGTGTGTAAACACCTGTGTTTGTGTGTTTATGTGTGTGTGTGCGTGTGTGCGTAAACACCTCTGTGTGTGTGTGTGTGTGTGTGTGTGTGTGTGTGTGTGTGTGTGTGTTGTAAACACGTGTGTGTAAACACCTGTGTGTAAACACCTGTGTGTGTGTGTGTGTAAACACGTGTGTGTGTGTGTGTGTGTGTGTGTGTGTGTGTGTGTAAACACCTGTGTGTGTGTGTGTGTGTAAACACCTGCGTGTGTGTGTGTGTCTGTGTCTGTGTGTGTGTGTGTGTGTGTGTGTGCAAACACCTGTGTGTGTGTGTGTGTGTGTGTGTGTGTGTGTGTGTGTGTGTGTGTAAACACCTGTGTGTGTGTGTGTGTGTGTGTGTGTGTGTGTGTGTGTGTGGTGTAAACACACACGTGTGTGTGTCGTGTAAACACACACGTGTGTGTGTCGTGTAAACACACGTGTGTGTGGGTGTGTATACACACATGCGGTCGCAGACGGTGGCGGCGCGCGTTCCGCAGCTGTATGTAAATGTACCGGGAGGCAGCAAGCGAGTACCCTGCGGGTTTGTACGAGGTGGGGGACGTGGACATGTGGAGAACAGCAGAAGGCTTGCAGTGGAACAAGGATGGATGCTCGACCACCTAGTCAAGGCGAGGATACACCACACCCTCGGAAGATAACGTCTAATACTAATAGCGAGAAACATTAAAATGAATTGTCCATCATGGTGTTTTGTTCGTGTAACAAACTTTAGATTACGAGTTCCGTTTAACAAGAACAACGTCGGCACAGGAGGCCATTTTCGGCCATTAAAACCTCCGCCATTATCAACCACTAGGGCATGCCCGTACTATATATATATCTAAAATTATTTCATCCCCCTCTATTTACATGAAATGGTTTGGTTCATGAAATGTTTTGGTCCATTCGCAACGCCAAAGCGAACGGCGAACGCTTTACATGAAATGGTTTGGTTCATGAAATGTTTTGGTCCATTCGCAACGCCAAAGCGAACGGCGAACGGCTTGCGAGTACAGTGACAATCCCCCCCCCCCTCTATTTACATGAAATGGTTTTAATTAGTTTTAAAACATAGTTTAACGCCAACATAGCGGCAACATAGTTTGCCAACGTGAAATAAATGAATACGCTCTCAAATGTGCCGTCCGAGGCAGCGTGTGTTCGCCACGTTCGGCACACGCGATAGCTCGCTGCTCTCTGATTGGTTGAATCGTTTTTTGGACATAGCTCGGTAAGTAATTGTCCGATTAATATGAAACCTTGAAAAGGCACATCCTCGGGTCCCCAGCAATATACCTGGCAAGTTTCAAGTATATCGGACCGGTAGTTGTCGAGAAACAGCGGTCGCATACACACACACAGAGATTACTGGAATTATAGATAGATACATCAGTTTGTGTGTTTGTACATATGTCCGTTCCCCTTAATATTCAAACATAGGTTTTAAAGTTCAATCTTTTAACACGAATGTGTGTTCACTTCGGTCTATTTTTGAGGATGAAACAAACTCGAAAAACATTTTCCATAAAAGAGTAAATATTTCCCTTCTATTGGAAATGTAGACGGTGGCTTGCAAACTGAGCCTCAAGGGCGGTTTACAGAAGCATTTTTTAAAATAATAATAAATACAAGGTGTAGGGAGGTGAAATTCGCTGCATGTGACGTGCAACGCACGCAGAGTAAACTAGTGTTCATTTACATCTGGAGGATGCCTAATAAATAAAGAAGATATAAGTACACTGACTCAAGGCCCAGGCTTCAGACACTGGCACGCTAACGAGGCTGCACCGGCGAATAAACTGTTCCAACTCGTCATTTTTGATGGGATTTTTTACTAGTTAATATTTCCTATATGTAGTCGAGACTTGTGGAAGAGCTCTTTTTCCCCTCTTCAAAGGGGACTATTTAAATTTGGTCATTTTCTTGATTTCTGCATTGTTTAGGCCAAAATAATGATGCCTCAATTAGCAAAGCCTTCTTTTCTTTTTTGGAGTAAGTACTATATCCGGTCGCAATGCTTTGTTTTCTATGTTCACGCTTGATGGGATCATTAGGCCATACATGAGCATTACTTCCTTTTTTTCAGTGATTGCTTTTGGTTCATGTTTCCATTAGTTCTCTGGAACTGGGATATTGAGACTTTTGCAGATGTGCCAATATAAACATACTGTTACGTTTGTGGGGGTAAACAAAGAAATACCTTAGGAAAGTTAGAATCATGTAGGTTTAGAATGCTCCGTATGCTGCAAAGAAGCCATCTCGATGTACGTAAGTAGGCCGTCTGCTTGCCATAAGGGGCGTGGCTTTGTGCTAATTAATTCTAGAGCTTAAAGTTGAATTCTCCAGTGTGTAGTTGCCTCCCGTGGTCTTCCCTTTGGTTTTATTACATTCGGCCAGCCAGGTAATCGAGGGCTCAGTAAAACAATAGCACTGTAATGGGACTCGTGCGCTCAACGCCATCAGGTCTGACAGGAACAGCATTTGCTGATCGGCAAGGGAATGACGTCATCCGAACATTCCTGAACAGAGATTGGACTCTGCCCACTCCTCCCCTCCCCTCCCACCCCTCCCCCCGACGACTTGTAACGAGGAGGCCACACCCCGGTGGAGTGGAGGAGTGGGAGGAGTGATGGGATGATTCAGTAGCGCTCGGTGATTGAACAGAGTGTGACGTCAGCGGTCGAAGATTCGAGAGCTGGAGGAAAAAGACGCGGTCTGGCCATCTTGATCTCTCTCTGGTCCTGAATTTGGTTGCGGGTGACCGCATCTCTATCTTTCTCTCATTTTGTCTTGGTCATGCTGGCAAACGGCTGTGGTTGTGCTGCATCCTTTCGTGAAGCCTTGGATAGTAACGGAGGAAGAAGAAGAAGAAGTCTCGTCCATCTCTTTATCTCGGTGCCTTGGTGGAAGCCGGGCGTGGGTCGTGCTGGTGCGTTTTTGGTCGCGTGTGCACCTGTGAGGAGGAGGAATACGGTGGCGGTTTGCGGAGCTCTTGGCGCATTGGTCGGAGGGAGACAAAAGCAAAAGGTGACTGGCCACACAAAATCACCTCACGTTCGTGGTGACTCGAAGAGGAGCTTTGCACCATCTGGCGATTGTCCAGCACGTGGTAGCGGGCCACTTTGTGCTGCCGGCTTCATTTGACGCCCTCGTTTGAACAACAACAATAAGTGCCGGCACTATAAACACCATTTTATTTTCATTGTCTTTTCCCCTGTCTGTATTTTGCATCAGAGTGGAGGGTCCCTTATTTAGGAATTTAAGTTTACCTCACCTTTTGTTGTATTTTACATTACTGTACATACATTTATATTTGTTGAATTTTACTTTCTGTCCTGGTTTGTTTCTTTGTTTTTGTGGGTTCGGAATAACCCGGTGCTTTACCGATCAGAAACAGGGAAAAGAGTAATAGCGAGAAACAATCTGATCAGAATCACATAAGGCTCGAACCTTCCTGTGCACACGAAAACGTAATCTCGCCAAGTTTGACGTACGCCTCGGAGTTAAAGCTCGTTTCGGCTATTCGTCTGAGGCCGGTCTTCATCGGCCATGGACATGGCAATACCTTGTTGTGCCTTTGGGTGTACAGCTGCTCTGACTTGAGTTTTTGACATCCTGATAGAAGGTGGATCGTACTTTCTGTTTCTACCTTGCAGAAGCTACACTTGTCCGATTGACTCAGTTCCACCAAGGACACTACACCATTAGTGTAGAGTCCTTTGTCTTGGACATTTATAATGATTCGTTCTCCTTCCCAGTTGAGCTGACCTCTTCATAGCCATTCCAAAGAGCCTTCTTTGTCCACTGCAAATCTGTCCAACTCTATTTTTATGCCTTCATGTTCTTTTATTGTTTCCCAGTTGTCAGTGTAGTGTATATCTGTTTGTATTTTTGTGTTTTTCTTTCTACTTTTTGCAATTGTTGGGGCTGTACTTGTTGTTGATTTGGTTTCTTGGGTGATATCTTCCATTTTCACCTGTCTTTGGAATTTTTTTTGCGAGGAGGGTTCGGGATATCTTCTCTGGTTTGTTGTCCTCATGTTTGCATATAAATTGGATTTGCTAGTCTGTTGTACTTTTTACATATTTGGCCAATCCTACAGTTGTCATTCTGTGCACTTGGTTGAGCTCCATCAGGCTGCTACCTCCTTCTCGTCTCAGCAGGTACATTCTCAGGATGCATTGATTTTTGAAAAACATTTTGTGGATGGTGAGGAGTTTCCTTGTTTTGATATACAGTTTATTGATTTCTGATTGTGGCCAGTTTATTATTCCGCAGCTGTACTGGAATACTTGTATTGCGAGTTGGTTTATAGCTTTGATTTTGTTCCTTGGAGATTGATATGTTTTCAGGATCATGCTCGTTCAACATAGGTATTCTTTGGTAATTCTTTTGTGCATTTTTTGCAACATATTTGGTGGCCGTCTTCTACTCCAAGGTATTTATTTGTAAGATTCTTTGTTATGTAGGTCCTGTATTGTTGTATTTATGTCAATTTTTATGTTGTCCGTTTTTGTTGGTCAACCTTGTGTGAATGTGTGCTCCTCAACTCCCCCTACCTTCCCACTCCCCTCTCCCCACCCTTCTCCTCCCGCTCCTCTCTCCCCTCCCACTCCCCTCCTCTTTCCCTCACCTCTCCTCTCCTCATCCTCACCCCCCTGCCTCCCCCCTCCACCTTATCCCCCCTCCTCCCACTCTCCTCTCCCTCTCCCCCTCTCTCCTCCTGGTCCCCCCTCCCCTCCTGGTCCCCCTCCGCTCCCGGTCCCCCCTCCCCTCCCTTTCCCTTCCCTTCTCTCCTCTCTCTCCCCCCTCCTTTATCTTCCCTCTCCTCTCCACCCTCATCATATTCCCGTCGTGAAGCGACTCTGCGTTGCCCGGCAATGCCGGATAACTTTGCTAGTCTATAATATTAAAAGAGTGTGTCCCCATCCGTCAGTCAGTGTGTGGGTCTCCTCCATAATTCCAAAACCATGAAACCGAGCTGCCCCAAACTTTGCATGCATACTAAGGGAACTCCAAAGAGCACATGAATGAAAACTGGGTGCTTGGGTAAATTTGTACACCTATTTTGAAAATACTTAGCGGCTTACTGGCCATTATCCAATCGTTATTTACTTTATTTTAAAATGACTGTGGACAAAGTGTTGTTGACTTCGATGTGGATAATAATAAAGCTCAAGTTCAAGGGCTAATTAAAGTATACTAGTGTGGTACCCGTGCTACGCACGGGTGGGAGGCCAGAAGCAAACAGGCAATGCAGATGTGGCGAATGCTAAAGCATGAAACCAATAAATTCCACATTCCTGTAGCACCTTCAGTCGCACGTCAGACATGGACAGCAAGTTCATGAAAGACTTCCTTGAAAAACGTACCAGTTTGCAAACAAACGGGTACGTTTGTTTCATACCCAGTCAATGGCGAATCTGCATATGGCGATCTGCGAATTTCACGTTTAGAAAGTAGAAACCATCACGGCATTTTGTCATTCCCTTGAACTCAATATCTCTTTATTCATTCCAAACAGCATAACTCCAATCACAAATTAAATAGCATTAATATAAAAAATAAACTTTTAACAACATTCGTGACATAAACAAATATTTAAATCCTGATGTGAAGTTCCGTAAGGTTGGGTGAACACAATTACGAATTCAAAATCGTAATTGTATTCACTCAATTCCAATCATCAATTGATACTTTCACAAAACGTTTAACACGATTAACGTTTAACGATTTAACATTACGATTGAATGACGGTTGTATTGGGATATTATCAAACCCACGCATTGCCGTCATCTGTCCACTTCCGCATTCGTTGCAGGTTCATAATTCTCATCAAAATCTAAACAGTATTTGTAGAATTTCAATAAAAGCCACATCACTGTTCATATCGGTAAATATTATTCCATCGTGTTTGGAAAAACTGCAAAATTGGAAAAATTGGAAAAACAATATAGCCTATTTTACTCCAGGGGGTCCCAGTATTACCCACCCTAAATATCATTGCGATCGGTTCAGCCGTTTTTGTGGTACCTTCGAACGAACGGACGGACAGACGGACATTTGGTGAATTATAGTAAGGGTGCCTTCACATACACGGATTATTCTTACGAGTCCTTACGGATCGCCAACTCGTAGTCAATCGCAAGCATCCGTAAATAACGGAAGATGATTTTTGACATGTCAAAAGTTGTTGCGAGTTGTGACGAGTTATCTACGGATACCAGCGAGTTATTTACGGATGCTTGTGATTGACTATGAGTTGGCGATCCATAAGGACTCATAAGAATAATCCGTGTATGTGAAGGTTGCATAAGATAATCAAAATCTGTGTTCTGGTTTTAGGATCTGATCCCGTGGACTAAATAAGTGACGAAATCTGGAGTGAAATCTGAACATTTTAACAAATCACGTATTCTTACAACTCAGCATGTTCTCCAAGCGTTCGCCCAGTTGTTCGCCCAGTAACAGGGAATGAGAGCTGGGTTTTGTCCGTTTGCCTGCGTCGGTTGGAGAATGTTTCCTGAAAAAATTGAGGCAAGTGCCATGTATGTATCATCTCCGCTCTTCAAGTAATCGCGTGGATGAAATGGCGCACAAGATACACTACTCACAATAAGTTAGGGATATTGTGGGAGTGAGTTTTTTTTTTATAGGGGTTAGGGTTAGGATATTGAAATCAAGAATGCTGTGTTTTGTCACACTCATCAATAACCATAGAATTAGGACCAACAACTTTTTTCAACATAATTAATACACAAAATCAACCACACCGAAGAACCTGCCAATATCCCTAACTTATTGTGAGTAGTGTATACCAGGTCATACTAAACACCGCCTGGAGACATTCGGAGAAGCTTCTTTAAAATGTTTTTTTTTTTTTTACTTTTTTTAAAGCAAATGAACACTTTTTTTAACAGTCGGATCTGCTGCTAATCTCAATTCTGCAGTTTAAATTTTGAAATTCCGCTCACGTTAATATATTTTAGAGCTTATGGCATATTAGTCATAATTAAATAAAGGCACGAGAGTTGTATGGGGTGGAGGGAGGAGGAGGTTTGGGAAGAGGTAACCATGAGGGAGGGGAAGAGAAGGCAGCACCATAGATTCATAGAATATGGCATGTTTATTTACAACTCTTTTATTACTGCCTCGGAAGTACACTTTAAAGAACTTATGCACATGTACACTTTGAAATGTACACCTACACTTTTGTGCACTCGACATTACCTCTGAATTTATGTACATTTTAAAACCGCATTTAAAACTCAACAAGGTGCATTTCCATTACAAGGAAAATAGTCATGATTAATGTTTGAAATCTTTAATAATGATTTTTAAAAATCTGTCTTTTTGTCTGCGTTTTGTATGTATACTGTATGCTGTTGAAATGTCCAGCGATGTGTTCAGTTATCAAGCAGCTTGCTGGCGCTTGCCAAGCCAGCCGTTCCTTATCAATGGTTTTGAATGGAGTGCTTGCTTCTTGGAGTGCTCAAGCCACATGGCGAGCACTCTGCAAGAAACTTGATAAATGAACGCACACTTGGTAGTTCATTACATGGCGATGAGAATAAACACCTCGACCATTACTTCAAGGGGAGATGGGGGGAGGGGGAGTAGGTGGGAGGAGTGAGGGGAAAGCGGAAGGGGTGGAGTGGGAGGAAGCAGGGGATGAGCATGGACGGATCCTGGAATTTCAAGATGGGGGGGGGGGGGGAGAAGGGGGGCACCAAGGGAGGAGTGTGTAGGGAGGGGAAGGAGTAGGATGGGAATCTGGATGGAGTGGGGGTGGGAATCCAGAGGGAGGGGTGTGGCATGGAAGTTTGGAGGGGGTGGGGTGGGAGGAGGCAGGGGATTGGGTGGAATGAGGGAGGGGAAGGAGTGGGGTGAGGAAGGAGATGGGGTGGAAGTCTGGAGGGAGGGAGGGAGTGGGTAAAGGGTAGAATGGGAGTCGGGAGGGGATGGGGTCAAAGGAGGGAAGGGAAGGGATGGGGTGGTAGTCCGGAAAGAGGGGGTGGGAGAAGGCAGCGGAGGTGTGGAATGAGGAAGGGGAAGGAATGAGAGGTGGGACCCAGGACCCCGCATTGGCCAGAAACGCCAGGTACCTTTGCTAGTGGTAAATAAATACAGAAACATGGAAGCAATTATATTTTAAAAAATTAAAAAGGAGTAAAGGCAGCTAATAAAGGCAATTTATCGTCATTATGACTTTGCCATTTCACATTTTGACCCAATTTTTAATTATTTTCTCCATATTCTCAAAATAAAGGTTTGTTATCTCCGCCACCAAAGGTGAATGGAGGTTATGTTTTCACCCCTGTCTCTTTGTTACTTGCCGGAAAAAATTCCGGCAAGTATGTTGGTTGGTTGGTTTGTCTGTCTGTCTGTTTGTCGATCTGTTTGTCTGTTTGTGCGCAGTACCACGTCTACATCGTTGCACATAGCATCGCCATACTTTACACACGTATTTGCCTTGCCTTGGAATAGACTGTGCCCAATTTGTAACTCTCTCGGCCCAAGGTCAAGCTTGAAGGAGCTGGGGCTCCCACGTCGATCGGAAGAATGGACGCGACAAAAAGCTGGAATTCATCCGAGTTGCTTTATTCAAACCAAACACTCAGGCACTCTGAAAAGCCCGTTTATCGGGCAGCAATATATATACATATTATCCCGGAGCGTTTGCCCAGGAAAGGCGAGAGGGGGCGTGGCCCAGCGTCCTGGCTGCGGCCTGGCAAGTTGAGGGCGAGCCTGCCTGGGCGTCCTGGACGAGCCCGGCATGGTGATCGCTCCGCGTCCTTGATAGGTGCAAGGCGATTGTGAAAACCCAGCGGTAGCCGCTACACACGTCCCCCCAGAATCGACTTGCACCGGCAGGGTCAATTTGAGGGGGTCCTGATGACCCGGCCGAAGCGACCCCTGGCGGGTCGTGGGAGGGGGTCCGGTGTGGTGGTGGGCGGTCGAGTGGGGGGCACCGTGGACGGGGGGCGGCCTCGCCGCGGCGGAAGGGCCACCCGTGGTGGGTGGTCGACGTCCACGTGCGCCGGCTTGAGGCGGTGCACCGCAATCCGGTCCGACCTGCCGCCGATGTCGATGACGAACGACTTGTCGTCCCGTCGCAGCACCCGGAAGGGCCCGTCGTACGGCGGCAGGAGTAGCCCCCGATGTGCGTCGTGACGCACAAAAACATACTCCGCTGTGCGAAGTGCTGGGGGGACGTAGGACTGGGGGTCACCGTGGTGGGATGTTGGCACGGGGGCAAACCGTCGGGCGGCCTCCTGGAGGTCCGAGCGCTGGTGAGCTGCGGACCAGGGACTGGTAGCGTCGGGCACGAATTCGCCCGGGACGCGTAGCGCCTGGCCATAGACAAGCTCGGCGGTGGATGCCTGGAGGTCCTCCTTGGGGGCCGTGCGGAGGCCCAAAAGGACCCACGGCAGCCGGTCGGCCCAACCGCCGTCTTGAAGGCCGGCCATGAGCGCGGCCTTCATGGAGCGGTGGAATCGCTCGCACAACCCGTTTGCTTGGGGGTGGTAGGCCGTAGTATGGTGGAGCTTGACCCCCAGATTGCGGGCGACCGCGCCCCACAGCTCGGAGGTGAACTGTGGTCCGCGGTCTGACGAGATGTCCGCCGGTGCGCCGAAGCGGGCGACCCAGGTGGCGATGAAAGCCTGCGCCACGTCGGCGGTGGTGGTGGAGACGAGGGGAACGGCCTCCGGCCACCTGGTGGTCCTGTCCACCATGGTGAGCAGGTGTGTGAACCCCCGTGACGGGGGGAGGGGCCCACCAGATCCACGTTGACGTGGTCGAAACGTCGTTCGGGCACGGTGAAAGGTGCCAGTGGGGCCTGGGTGTGTCGGTGGACCTTGGCCCGTTGGCAGGCCGTGCAGGTGCTGGTCCAATCACGGACGTCCCGACGAAGGCCGTGCCAGACGAATCGCGCCGACACCAGCTTCTGGGAAGCTTTCCGGCCTGGGTGGGAAAGGCCGTGGAGGGAGGCGAAGATGCGGCGTTGCCAGGTGACGGGCACGATGGGGCGAGGCTGGCCTTGGGAGACGTCGCAGAGCAGGACAGTGTCCGCGAAGGGGATGTCGGCCAGGCGGAGGCCCGTGTCCGCCGCCCGGAGGGCTTGCACCGTGGTGTCGGTGGTTTGGTCCGCCGCCATAAGCGCAAAGTCCACGCCCAGGTGGACCGCGTTCGCGCTGGCCCGGGAAAGACAGTCGGCCACGGCGTTGTTTTTGCCGGCGACGTGCCGGATGTCCGTGGTAAACTCCGACACGGCGGAGAGGTGGCGCTGTTGGCGGGCCGACCACGGCTCCGTGACCTTGGCCATGGCGTAAACCAATGGCTTGTGGTCGACGAACGCCGTGAAAGGTCGGCCCTCCAGGAGGTGGCGGAAATGGCGGACGGCCAGGTGTAGACCGAGGAGCTCCCGGTCAAACGTGCTGTATTTGAGCTCGTTCGGCCGGAGCTGCCGGCTGAAAAAAGCGAGTGGCTGCCAAACCCCGTTCACCCATTGCTCATGTACGGCGCCCACCGCGTAGTCGGAGGCATCCGTGGTGAGGGCGATGGGAGCGTTGAGCACCGGGTGAGCGAGCAGTGTTAGGTCGGCGAGGGCCCGCTTTGAGCTTTGGAAGGCCGCATCCATTGCTGCGGACCAGGCGATGTCGTGCTTGGCCGGCTTGCCCCGGAGGGCTTGTAGAGGGGCCGCATGAGTTGAGCAGCGCGGGGCACGAAGCGGTGATAAAAATTCACCATTCCCAGGAATTCCTGCAGGGCCTTTATGGTGCGGGGACGCGGGAACGTGGTGATGGCCTCGACCTTGGTTGGCAGCGGCACGGCCCCGTTCTTGGTGATGTGGTGGCCCAAAAAATCAACGGCCGTCGTGCCGAAGTGGCATTTGGCCGGGTTGAAGATGAGGCCGTGCTCGCTGAGGCGCCCGAACAGTGTTCGGAGGTGGAGGAGGTGCTCGGCCCGGGACGTGCTGGCGACGAGGATGTCGTCCAGGTAAACGAAAAGGAACGGCAGGTCACGCAGCACGCCGTCCATCAAGCGCTGGAACGCCTGAGCCGCGTTCTTGAGACCAAACGGCATCCGCAAGAATTCGAATAAGCCGAACGGCGTGATGACTGCCGTTTTAGGGACGTCGGCCGCCCTGACAGGTACCTGGTGATATCCCCGTATGAGATCAATTTTCGAAAAAATGACCCGTCCCGCCAGACGGGCGGAGAAGTCTTGGATATGCGGGATCGGGTACCTGTCGGGGGTGGTAGCGTCATTGAGACGGCGGTAGTCACCACACGGGCGCCATCCACCCCCCGGCTTTGGCACGATGTGCAGTGGCGAGGCCCACGCGCTATCGGAGCGCCGCACGATGCCGAGGTGCTCCAACGCGTCGAATTCGGCCTTTGCCACGGCGAGCTTGGCTGGGTCGAGGCGGCGGGCCCTGGCGTAGACCGGCGGGCCCGTGGTTGGTATGTGGTGCTCGATCCCATGCCGTACTGCGACGGCCGAAAACGTCGGCCGCGTGAGGGCCGGGAACTCCGTGAGCAGGCGAGCAAACTCGTTCGCCGCCGGGACGGCGCATGCCAGCTCGGTCGGCGCGGAGCTGCTCAATGTGCATACCAGGGAGCTGAAGGTTTCGGCGTTGATTAAACGACGCCGTTGGACGTCCACCAGCAGTCCGTGTGCGCAGAGGAAGTCGGCGCCTAGCAGAGCCATGGGCACGTTTGCGGTTACAAACGTCCAAGCAAAGCGTTGGCCGCCGAAGCAGAGGGTGATGTTGCGCGGGCCGAAGGTGCGGATGGTCGATCCGTTGGCCGCAACCAAGGAGGGGCCGCAAACCGCGGATTGCCTGTCCTGGTCAGAGGCGGGTATGACGCTCAGTTGGGCGCCGGTGTCGCACAGGAAGCGCCGTCCGGACGCTTTATCCGTGATGAACAGTAAGTTGCCCGTGTGGCCGGCGCTCATGGCTGGTAATGAACGCCGGCCCGGCCGTTTCCCGGCCTGCCGAAGGTGCACGGGGGTCGGCATGTCCGGGCCTTCTGTCCGAACCTGGCATGATAGTAACACCACGCTTGGTCAGGTGGAGGCCCCGGTCGTCGTGCTGGAGGTGGTCGGCTCGGTGTAGCGGCCGCCAATTGCATCGGCAGTTCGGTCGTCGACCGTGCCGGGTGCTCGGGCGCCATGGGTGTTGCGTCGGACGGCGGTGGGTCCCATGTCGCCGCTGCAATGCGCTGACCTGCGGCGGAGATCTTGTCGGCTTCTCTGGCAAGGGCCCGGGGATCTGTGATCGTCGTGCTTGCCAGGGCGAGGCGTACCGGGTTAGGCAGCTGACGGAGGAACAGCTCCCGGAACAGGAATGCCGGAGAGTGCTCGCCGAGCAGTGAAAGCATGTAGTCCATTCGCTCGGAAGGGCGCGTGTCGCCGAGCTCGGGCAGGTCGAGCAGGCGCCGTGCGCGTTCCGCCGATGGGAGGGCGAAAGCGTCGAGGAGAAGCTTCTTAATCGCGCCGTATTTGTCAGCGGCTGGCGGGCTCTCGAGGAGGCTCAGGGCGCGGGCCGCGGTGGCCGAACCGAGCGCTGCTACCACATGGTGGAAGCGGGTGTCGTCGGCCGTGATGCCTCGCAGGGCGAACAGGGAATCCGCCTGTGCGAACCAAACCGCCGCGTGAGCCTCCCAGAAGGTAGGCAGTTTAAGGGCGACTGCCGTGTCCATGTCGGTAGGTCACCAATGAAGGAGCTGGGGCTCCCACGTCGATCGGAAGAATGGACGCGACAAAAAGCTGGAATTCATCCGAGTTGCTTTATTCAAACCAAACACTCAGGCACTCTGAAAAGCCCGTTTATCGGGCAGCAATATATATACATATTATCCCGGAGCGTTTGCCCAGGAAAGGCGAGAGGGGGCGTGGCCCAGCGTCCTGGCTGCGGCCTGGCAAGTTGAGGGCGAGCCTGCCCGGGCGTCCTGGACGAGCCCGGCATGGTGATCGCTCCGCGTCCTTGATAGGTACAAGGCAATTGTGAAAACCCAGCGGTAGCCGCTACAAGCTCAAGGTCACCCAAAACGTGAAATCCGGGGGGTCGAGTTTTCATTTAAAATATATTTCAAACCACTATAATTCTAAAAGTACAGGAGATATGCATACACTTACTGTTACTGACATATAGGAAGTCACATACGACATTTCATTTGGCACCATGACCTTTGACCTTCAAACTCAAGGTCAAACTCAAGGTCAAAAATCGTGTTTTTTTTTTACTAATAACTATGTCAAACATTATCTGATTCCCTTCTAACCAACACCCCTGAAAAAAAAGAAGAAGTACATTCCGACAAGTCCTCGGTCTCTGACCTATTTCTAGTTTGTCTGTCCGTTTGTCTATTTGTCTGTGAACAGAATATCTCAACAAGTTGTGGATGGATTCAGACGAAATTTTGCACTGATGTA
Organism: Myxine glutinosa; assembly: GCF_964187855.1. NCBI lineage: Eukaryota > Metazoa > Chordata > Myxini > Myxiniformes > Myxinidae > Myxine > Myxine glutinosa. Next base: position 101,382,018 of record NC_136271.1, on the reverse strand, counting down.
GCGTATGTGACAAGGACGAAATGATTAGATTTTGGTGAAGATCCGGATTCGGATCCGGCTACTAGAATTTGAAAGTGATTCTTCACCATTGGGAGATCGGGCCAAAAACGATACATAGCAGGATATCTCAAAAAGTTGTGGACGGATTTTGACGAAACTTGTTGGACAGATTGTGTGTGTGACAAGGAAGAATCTGTTCAATTTTGGTGAAGATCCGGATCCGGATCCAGATAGTAGAATTTTTAAGTGATTCTTTGCCATTGAGTGATATGGCCAACCAGGCGGAGGTATTCTCTCTACTCAGTGCCATTCTAGTTGAAAATTTGATGACAAAAGCTCAAATGGTTAAAAAAAAGTTATGGCCTAGTCTGCTGCACGTGGGGATGGGCTAACTATAACGGTACTCGGTAGAGCACAAACCTCCGCCACCTGAATGGTTTACATTTTGTATCCCACTCACTGATGGGCCGAAATTGTCTTCATACGTGAAGCAAAATCGAATCGGCTTCACCTACCCAACTCATCCCCCAAGTTTTGGCATAATCTGTCCAAAACTTTTGAAATACCATGCTTTACTGTATAACCATGCTTGCTAATACCATGCTTTACATGCTTTACTGTTGCTTTACGGCACTGTATATCGTTTTTGCCCCAATCTCTCGATGATGAATAATCACTTAAAATTAAATTCTCATATCCTGATCTGGATCTTCACCAAAATAGAATCAATTCTTACTTGTCATATACCCAACCTGTTTACCATGTTTCTTTCAAATCCGTCCATTTTTAGGGGGGGGAATAATATGCTATACTGTATATTGGTTTTAGCCCGATCACTCAATGGTGAAGAAACATAAAAAAAATTCTCGAATTCGTCCAGAACTTTTTGAGATATTGTGCTTTATATAGTTTTGGCCCTATCACTCAATGGTGAAGAATCACTTACAAATTTTTTTTAAAATCTTGAATCAGGTTCCAGATCCTGATCTTCATCAAAATCGAATTGATTCGTCTGTGTCACACACCCAACCTGTCCACCAGGTTTCGTCCAAATCCATCCAGAACTTTTTGAGATATCCTGCTCACAGACACACATACTGCAGCCAGGGGTGAAAACATAACCTTAGTCCACTTTCAGGGGGTAGAGGTAATAAATAAACCACTAAACATATATGATTTCAAATACAAAACAACAACAGGCATTTTAAGGCCATTTTCCCTGCCAGAGCGGGGGTTAGCCTTGCGGTCCCCATGACAATCTTCTCCATTTTGCCCTATTTTCTGCATCTCCCCTTGTTAACCCCCTTGCCCGCATTTCTTCTTCCACCATCTTTAGCCAAGTCTTTCTCGGTCTTCCCCGTCCTCTACTTCCTTCTACATTCATTTCCATCACTCTACTCAACCAGTCACTTTCATCCTTCCTCAACACATGACCAAACCATCTCAACCTGTTCCTCTTCACAGCATCAATCACAGGCTCTATTCCCATCATCTTTCGCAATTCATCATTTGTCTTCCTCTCTCTCAACGATACTCCACACATCCACCGAACCATTCGCATTTCCACCCTTTCCAGCCTTTGTTGCTGCTCTACGTTCATTACCCATGTCTCGCTCCAAAAATCATAACACTTCTCACACATGCAGCATACACCTTTCCCTTCAGCTTTAACGACACTCCCCTCCTCGTCAGCACGCCACTCAGTTCCCGAAACTTCTTCCATGCACATCTCACTCGAGCAACCGTTGCCGAGTCTGATCCACCTTCTCCATTCAGCATGTCTCCGAGGTAACAAAATGTTTTCACACCTTCCAGCTTCACGCCGTCTCCAAGATCCAACTCAACATTTCCTCCATCTGCAGCTCCCTCTGTGTACACCTTACACTTGAATGTAGCTGCCACACTGGTTAATGACCCTCTCAAACCACTACATTTTTGATGAACCCACTCAGCGCACATTGGACATTGAATGGAATTCGCTCCGACACCCTTCCTGCACACAGCACATGGCCACTTCCCAGTTCTTTCCACCTCACCACATGCTTTACCACTTGCCATCACCTTCTTTTTTCCGATATTCACCTTCAGACCTTTTGTCTCCATACATTCCTTCCACTTGTTCATCTTTTCCTTCAGTCCATCCATACTTTCCGCAATCAACACCAGATCATCTGCATACAACAACTCCCACGGTAAACCCTCCTTTACCTTCTGAGCCAGCACCTCCATGACAGCTACAAATAGTAGTGGACTTAGTACCGACCCCTGATGCACTCCCACCTTCACCTCAAACTCACCACTGTTCCCGTCCTTCATCCTTACAGCTGTGCGCGCTCTTTTGTACATTGCCATCACTACTCTGATCAACCATTCCTCCACTCCTAACTTCCTCAATGCCCATGTCACTGCTTCACGTGGAACCCTATCGAATGCTTTCTCCAGATCAACAAACCCAAGAAACAACTTCTTCCTCTTCTCCAGATCAACAAACCCAAGAAACAACTTCTTCCTCTTCTCCATATACTTCTCCTGCAACTGTCTCACAATAAAAAGTGCGTCTGTCGTTCCTCTTCCTGGCATAAATCCAAACTGCATTTCGTCGATCTTCACCTTCTTCCTTATCCTCCTCTCCAACACCCTTTCCAATACCTTCATTCCATGCTCCAATAACTTTATCGCTCGATACGAGTCACACTCCAGAGGGTCACCTTTCCCCTTGTATAGAGGGACGAGGGTACTCAGTTTCCAAACCACTGGAATGTGGCCTTCTTTCACCACCAGATTGCAGATCTCTGTCATTCTCTTCACACCCCAATTTCCCGCTGCCTTCAACATATCTCCCACAACTCCCGTTGGCCCTCCCGCTTTTCTACTCTTCATTGCTTTTATCGCTTCCTCAACTTCCTTCTCGGTTATCTTCTCTGCCGGTCCTAAAACTGGGTTACTCTCTATGTTGCCATCCCATTCATTCTCTGCATTCAACAGTATTTCCAAATATCTCTTCCATCTTCCTTTAATTCCATCTGGGTCCACAACGATTTGTCCCACTTCATCCTTCAAGCAACTCACCCCCATCACATCACACCTCTCTTTCGCTATGTGCTTTGCAATCCTGAATACTGCTTTCTGACCCTCTTCCAAATCCAAGCGTTCTCCGAACTTTTTCCTACATGCCTCCTGCGCCTTTGCTACCTCTTTCTTTGCAGCCTTCTTGGCTGCCTTATAACTTTCATGCTCTGCTGTTTCTGCTCCCGTACCCTTCGCCTTCTGCCACTCCTTGAACTTCTTCCTCTTCTCATCAATCTTCTTTCCAACTTCATCATCCCACCACCATGTTTCCGAGTGCCTCGGTGGTCCTTTTGTCCATCCACATACCTCACCAACGGCTCCCAACAGACTATCTTTCATTGACATCCAACCACTTTCAAGCTCACCCACATCATCCTCTACCATATTCAGCCTCTCTTTTAATGCCTCCCTCACTGTCACCTCTTTCAACCTCCACACCTTCATTCTCGGTTGGTACTTCACCCACCGAGCTCTCCTCGCACCTTTCACCCTTATCTCGCAAACAACCAAGTGGTGCTGTGAAACAGCCTCCTCCCCCAGGATCACCTTTGTGTCCCGGAGGTGCCCCCTATCTCGCCTACGCACCAGCAGGTAGTCAACGGTTGTCGTCGACCCACCTGACGTATATGTAACAAGCTTATTATCCTCTTTCTGGAACTGAGTATTACAAATCAACAAATCAGCTCCATCAGCAAACTCCAAAATCCTTTCACCTTCTCCATTTCTCACACCATATCCGGAACCCCCATGAACTCCCTCAAAACCGTCTATACTCCTTCCCACATGTCCATTTAGGTCTCCTCCTACCACAACAACTTCCTCATCTTTCACGTTTTCCATCAGCTTCTCTATCGCACACCAGAACTTGTCCTTCTCTTCATCGCTCCGACCAACCTGCGGAGCATATCCCGAGATGACGTTCACCAAGAGCTTTCCAATCATCCTTTTCACCATCATCAACCTTTCACTCACTCTCGTCACACTCACCACACTGTCTACAAACTCCTCAGAAAACAGGACACCAACACCATTCACGCCCTTCGGGCACCCTTGCCACACAAACTTGTATTTCTGTCCCTGCCTACCTGTCACCATTCTTACACCACTTCCCTTCCATCTCGTCTCCTGCACACAACATATGTCCATTCTTCTTCTGACCAATACTTCCACCACTTCTTCTGATCTCCCTGTCATTGTCCCAAATTCCATGTCCCAAACCTCAGAAACCGATCTCCACGTCGTTTCGTCGTTTCGTCAGTCGTTTCATCAGACGTTTCGTCGTCATAAAATGGAATGATTTCCACCCTTGCTTCGATCGGGTTCCCCACCTTGAGTTTTGACGAGAGGGAGTGGGGTCCCTCACGGGGTACTTCGGGCTGTACCCTGCCCATATGTAGTTGTAATTGTCATGGTTCTCTGTTTGAGGAAATGTTTCAAATGTAAATGGTATATGGGGAAATCCAGGCTCACAAGACATCTCTGGGGTATACTGTCTAATTAACATCAGTTAATCTCAAATATATGGTCACATGGCCCATCAGCATGAGGACACGACCTTTTTCCTTTATGGAACATTTATGCGCACCAGGGGATTCCCATCCCTTCCCATGAACCTAACACTATATTGTTTCGTTACTTTCTGGCAGGTGATTCAAAGTTCAGGTAAACAATGGTCCAAGATCAGTCGGTTGTGACGCTGCTTTGATGTTTCACATGATAAATAAAATGCATCAATAATATTCGACAAAAGTACGAGAAACATGTTACTTTCATCAGACCGACATAATGAGTTTCATCCGACCACAGTGTCCCATGAGGGTCAACATAAAAGTTTCATCAATAGCTACGCTGCCCTCCTTTCCAGCTTGTAACTTTTAAAAGTACAATGTCTTTGGTGATTGTAAAACTTCATTTAATTGTGTTGTCTCATTATTTGCTGATACGCCTGGTAAATTTTCAGTTTCTCGCACCATTTGTTTTGCTTCAGTAATTTAAATAACGGAATCTTATGACTAGTTGGACCTTTGGGGAACTTTAATGGAGGGAGAGGTACAAGAAGAAGAAGAAGAAGAAGAAGAAGAAGAAGATAGATAGATAGATATGTGGTTTGGATGGGTATGTTGAAAAGGCTGAAAGAGGCCGAGATTAGCCTGTTTCGCATTCATTGTAAAGAGGCCTAGGTTGGGATGTTTCGCATTTCCATTTGAATCCGTGGTTCATGAATCTTGATGCTCCAAACGTTAGTTCAGATGACATTATTGTTCATGTAAAAGTACACTGATACCTTTTTGTGGTTTTTTTTTTTTACCGTGTGTAGGGCTCACTTGCCTGCACCTGGATGAGTTTGAAGGTAGAAGAGTAGCAGCCGATACCCAAATCCTTCCTCCCAATGACTCTTTGCTTATTTTGGATCCTCCTGATGGCTCCAAACCTCCAATGCTGTATTTTGTCTTTTATTTGAATATCTAAACAAACTTAAATCAATAATCGAGCAGGAAAACTACCGGCCACACAGACTCGATGAAATACTGTACTGTGGCGTACACGAAAGCCCACTGGCGTGGTGACATCATTCCGCGCACCAAGTGGGCGGCGGGCACGCCCGAGGGGTAGGCGTGGCCTCAGGATATACACCGGGCGCGCAGCCCGGAGCGCGCCAGTGCTACAGTGACCTCTTTGGAATAAAGAACTATAAACTTACCGCGTTGTCCGCTTCCTCCTTGGTAGCAAGTCGCGCGCGTAGCAACGCGTGCTTCATTGGTGACCTCCGACATTCGAGTCAGCCGTCGCTGACTACCCGAAACCGCCGCAACAATGGCTACCAACGCGGTCTCCATCAAGCTCCCCGAATTCTGGGAGTCACAAGCCGAAGTTTGGTTCCTGAAGGCGGAAGCCCAGTTCCGACTTCGAGGCATCACGGTGGACGAGACCATGTATTGCCACGTGGTCGCCGCCCTCGGGCCCGGCACGGCCACCCGCGTCGTATCGGTCCTAAGGGATCCACCTGCCGACGGCAAGTACGAGGCGGTCAAGCATCTCCTCCTCGCCTCGTTCGGCCTTACGATGGACGCACGGGCCGATCGCCTCTTGGACCTCCCCGAGATCGGGGACACGCGACCATCGGTCCGTATGGACCATATGCTGGCGCTCATGGGCGACGAAACCCCGAACGCTCTATTCTGGGCGCTGTTTCGACGCCAGCTGCCAGCACGAGTCCGCCTCGCTTTGGCTGGTTCCACGTTAATGGAACCCCGTGCGCTCGCTGCTGAGGCCGACAAATACTACGTGGCTTTGGACGCGCAGGCGAGTCTTGGCGCGGTTGCCGCTCTCGAGGCTCCCGAGGCTCCCGAGGATCCCGAGGCTCCCGAGGCTTTCCCCAATGCACCGCACCTCGTGTCCGCCGTCACGCCCCGCCCACCACCACCGCCACCGCCGCCGCCGCGAAGAAAACCGCGGCCTCCGACGCCGCAGCTGCCCGCCTGGTGTTTCTTCCACGCCAAGTTCGGCCACGAGGCTCGGCAGTGTCGCCCGCCGTGCTCATTCGGCAGGTCGGGAAACGGGCGAGCCGGCGCTCGGTGGCAACGGTGAGCGTCGGCAATTCAAACAGCCTTTTGTACATAACGGCCACCTTGTCCGGGCGCTGTTACCTGTGCGATACGGGAGCGCAGGTGAGTGTCGTTCCTGCCGGTACGTCCGACAAGCACACTGCGGGCCGAGGCCCCGCGCTGCTTGCGGCCAATGGTACGTTTATACGCACGTACGGAAAACGCTGTCTCTCCCTGCGGTTCGGAGGTCAGGTTTTCCGTTGGTCGTTCGTTACGGCTGACGTGCCTATGGCACTGCTCGGCGTGGACTTCTTATGTGCTAATGGATTACTGGTCGATGTAAAGCGCAGAAGGCTTGTCCAGGCTGAGACATTCAGCTCGCTCGCGTGTGCGCTGCCCGGCTCGTTGAGCAGCTCACAGAGCGGCTCACCGAGCGGCTCGCCGAGCGGCTTGCTGAGCGGTTCCGTTCCGGCCAGGTTCATCTGTACGCTTCCGGCAGCGGACGAATTCGCCCGCCTCCTCGTGGGTTTCCCGGCCCTCACGTGGCCCACCTTCTCGGCGGGGACCGTCAAGCACGGGGTGGAACATCACATCCCCACCGCCGGGCCACCGGTCTACGCCCAGGCACGCCGCCTCGAGCCGACGAAGCTCGCCGTAGCTAAAGCGGAGTTTGCTATGCTGGAGCGGCTCGGCATCGTGCGGCGCTCCGAGAGCGCATGGGCGTCCCCGCTCCACATCGTGCCAAAGCCCGGCGGGGGATGGCGACCGTTCGGGGACTACCGGCGCCTCAACGACGCCACCACCCCCGACCGCTACCCCGTCCCCCACATCCAGGACTTCTCCGCCCGGTTGGCGGGGATGTCCTTCTTTTCAAAGGTGGACCTCGTACGCGGCTACCATCAGGTCTCTGTCAGGCCGGAGGACATCCCGAAGACGGCTGTCATCACGCCTTTCGGGCTTTTCGAATTTCTTCGGATGCCCTTCGGTTTGAAAAATGCGGCTCAGGCGTTCCAGCGCCTCATGGACAGCGTCTTGCGCGGCTTGGATTTTTTGTACGTCTACCTGGACGACATCCTCGTCCCCAGCGCGTCCCGCGAAGAGCACCTTCGTCACCTCCGCACGCTCTTCGAACGTCTGGGCCAGCACGGCCTGATCGTGAACCCCGCCAAGTGCCGGTTCGGTGTCGCTGAAATCGACTTTTTGGGGCACCACGTCACCAGGCATAGGGCCATCCCCCTACCGGCCAAGGTGGAGGCGGTGAAGGGGTTTCCGCGCCCCCGCACGATCAAGGGGCTCCAGCAGTTCCTGGGAATGGTAAACTTTTACCATCGGTTCCTGCCCCGCATCGCCCAGCTCCTGCGCCCCTTACACGAGGCCCTTCGAGGGAAGCCGGGCAAAGGTGACGTTACCTGGACCGAGCAGATGGACGCGGCGTTCATGGGCGCAAAGCTCGCCTTGGCCAACGCCACCATGCTCGCGCACCCGGCGCCCGATGCACCGATCGCCCTCACCACCGACGCCTCGGACTACGCGGTGGGCGCGGTGCACGAGCAATGGGTGCGTGGTGCTTGGCAACCGCTGGCGTTCTTCAGCCGGCAGCTTCGCCTGCCCGAACGCCGTTACAGTACCTTCGACCGCGAGTTGCTTGGGCTTCACCTGGCGGTCAGGCACTTCCGCCATCTGCTCGAGGGCCGTGCGTTCACGGCCTTCGTCGACCACAAGCCGCTGGTTTTCGCGATGGGCAAGGTCGCCGAGCCGTGGTCGGCACGGCAACAGCGTCACCTCACGGCCGTGTCCGAGTACATGACGGACATCCGACACGTCGCGGGAAAGGACAACCTGCTGGCCGACTGCCTTTCCCAGGCCGTCGCCCACGCAGTCCACCTTGGCATCGACTACGCCCGGATGGCGGCGGACCAGGCCGCCGACCCCGGGGTCCAAGCCCTGCGGACCGCCGTCACGGGCCTACGTGTCACCGAGATGCCCTTCGACGGCGCAGGCACGGCCCTCGTTTGGGACGTCTCCCTCGGGCGGCCTCGCCCCATCGTGCTCGCAGGCTGCCAGGTTTTTGACGCCATCCACGGCCTGTCCCACCCGGGCACGAAGGCCTCCCAGAGGTTGGTCGCCGACAAGTTTGTCTGGCATGGCCTCCGGAAGGCCGTCCGCGGCTGGACCAGGACGTGCCTCACGTGCCAGCGCGCGAAGGTGCACCGGCACACCCAGGCCCCCTTGGCCCCGTTTACAGTGCCGGAACGTCGGTTCAACCACGTGCACGTGGACCTAGTGGGACCTCTGCCCCCCTCGCGGGGTTTCACCCATGTCCTTACCATGGTGGACCGCACCACCCGGTGGCCGGAGGCCGTGCCTTTGGCGGTGACGACGGCGGCAGACGTCGCGCAGACGTTCATCGCCACCTGGGTCGCCCGATTCGGCGCCCCCTCGGACATCTCGTCCGACCGCGGCCCCCAGTTCACCTCGGAGCTCTGGGCCATGGTCGCGCGGGGGCTCGGGGTCCAGCTGCACCGAACCACGGCCTACCACCCCCAGGCCAATGGCCTGTGCGAGCGATTCCACCGCTCGTTGAAGGCCACCCTCCGCGACGGCGGCTGGGTCGACAGGCTCCCCTGGGTCCTGCTGGGCCTCCGGACGGCGCCCAAGGAGGACCTGCGCGCATCCGCGGCAGAGTTGGTCTTTGGCCAACCGCTGCGGGTGCCGGGCGAGTTCCTCCCCGACCCCACGGTACCTCGGTCCGCGGCGCAGGAGCGTTCTGCGCTGCAGGAGACCGCCCGGAGGTTCGCCCCGGTGCCGACGGCGCACCACGGGCACCCTCCTACACACGTCGCCCCGGAGCTTCGCACCGCAGAGTACGTCTTCGTCCGGCACGACGCCCACCGGACACCACTGCGGCCCCCGTACGACGGGCCTTTCCGCGTGCTGGAGACCGGGGTGAAACATTTCACCCTGGACATCGGCAGCACTCCTGACCGGGTCTCCATAGACCGCCTCAAGCCGGCCCACCTCGACGTGGACCACCCACCGCCGGTGGCTCGGCCCCCGCGTCGGGGCCGCCCCCCTGCGGGCGGACCCCCGGCACCGCCCAGCACCGCAGGCACGCCACCCCCCGGTCCGGCACCCATCCCGGGTACAGCCGGGGGCATCCCACCTGGCATCCCTGCACCCCGGACGCCGCCGGTCGCCAGAGGGCGCTTCGGCCGGGTCATCCGTTTGCCCCGCAAATTGGCCCTCCAGGTGCGCGGGAATTCTGGGGGGGCGCGTGTGGCGTACACGAAAGCCCACTGGCGTGGTGACATCATTCTGCGCACCAAGTGGGCGGCGGCCACGCCCGAGGGGTAGGCGTGGCCTCAGGATATACACCGGGCGTGCAGCCCGGAGCGCGCCAGTGCTACAGTGACCTCTTTGGAATAAAGAACTATAAACTTACCGCGTTGTCCGATTCCTCCTTGGTAGCAAGTCGCGCGCGTAGCACCGCGTGCTTCAGTACAGTATAAAGAGGTGTGGGGTTCAACAACAATCGTTTTTACTGTACATCTATCTTTTTGTTGATACACAACATCTTGAAAATCGAAGTCCAGTTTTTATTATCGGAAGATGATCCTCAAAAGCCATTTCTTTCATGAATCTTATTTTCAAATTATTTTTCTCCATGCCTTTAATTCCCCATGTTCTCATATTCTTATCTACTAGCAACGGTACCCGGCCTACGGGCGGGGCTTCAATTGTAAGGCCCAAATGAAAAGGCAAAATATCAGAAATTGAAGGCTTTTTTATTTTAAATGATTTATATAAACATCCTTTAAATCATATCACACGCAAATCATCAAAATCGAAGCAGTATTTGTAGAATTTCAATAAAAGCCACATCACCATTCATATCGGTAAATATTATTCCATCGTGTTTGGAAAAACTGGAAAATTGGGGAAAAAGGGAAAAAATTGGAAAAACAATATAGCCTATTTTACTCCAGGGGGTCCCAGGAATACCCACCCAAAATTTCTTTGCGATCGGTTCAGCCGTTTTTGCGGTACCTGGGAACAGACGGACGGACAGACGGACGGACGGACATTTGGTGAATTATAGTAAGATTCCCCAACAACGTTCAAATTTTCCCCCCTAACTCCGTAACCCTCCTACCGCCACCCCCCTCACCCCTTTTCCCCAATAATCCCCTCAAATGTTCCTTTTCTCAAATTAACCCCACTGTTTCACATAATTTTAATCTCTAGACTCTCGATGACCCTAAACATGTCACTCCATCTAAAACGCAGAGTTTGTGTTATACCATGTCCCTGGCCGTGCAATTAAAAAAAAAAAAATGAGCGCTTTCTGGGGCCGGCTCTCTCATCCTTTACAAATGATCCATTGTATTGTCTCTACAGAGTGCCTCCCACAACAGGTGTTCAAAACAAGTGTGGATATATATACACAACCTGGGTTATCCGATCAAGATCGGGTTATTTAGACTTCAGTAAACCATCAGGAAGATTGCTGTTTAAATCTGCAACAAAAATTAACCCGGGAGTGCACCACGGTAATGATGGGCCAAATGGCCTCATTTCCTTCTTTGAGGTCGTACAGGGTCGTGCGACTACTTACACTCAGATTTGTCCCGTGGAGATTGTGGACCCTTTGTATATTAATTTCCATTATGCATGAAGAATGTAAATATTTCAATGCAATTGGTTTGATTCCTGACAAATAATTCACCTCTGAAACGTGACGCAGAAGGGCTCAATCCATACCTCTCCTTCGCCAAGGGGATGCTGATCGGCCAGAGCAGCATTATTTGTTCTTGCATCGATTTCATAAAGAATTGCAATTGTTTATTTTATTGTGACGTTGACCTACTGCATGTTTCCATAATGGACAAATTCTGGGTCAGTTTTCCCAGAAGTATGGAATTATGTAAAAATCAAAGAAAAGGCTTCAGACAGACACAACTCGCATACATATTGTTGTAGTTTTTGGAATAAAGGCAACCCCCCTTTAGTTAGTTGCACCACAACATGTAGCCTCGCTTAGTCAGTTATTTCTTATTAAATGTGAAGTATAGTCTCCTTCCCAGTGTTAGTATGCGTTGAGGCAGGTAGAGTAAGGGTAGGCCTCATTGAAGCCTGGAATGCTATGTGATGGGCCTAGCGCAAGTCTAACAGGCCCGAGGGAGGAGCTGGAGGGCGTGGCTGGTAAGCAGCAAACAGCCAATGGGAGATAAAGGGGAGTGGCCAATAACAGCGGCCAATGAGAGCTAAGGGGAGTGGCCAAGAACGGCTGCCAATGAGAGCTAAGGGGAGTGACTAATGAGGGGCCATCACCACACGTGACCCCCAGCGGCCAGTGGAGGCCCGTGGAACATTCTAGTGGGGCTCCGGGGGATATATAAGACCCTGCCCGGACCCCCGAACTCTCTTTCTGGCAGGACGAACTCTCTGGATTCGAACTCTCTAGCAGGCTCAACTCTCTTGGGATTCGCAGGCTGGACGATCTCTGGACTCTGGGCACTCTCTGCATTCGCTCTCTCTCTCTCTGGCCCGACGATCTCCCTGCCTGGACTCCCTGCACGTGCGCTTTGCCTCGCTGGCTTTGGGACATGCTGCGTGGATTCCCGTTCGTGCACGACTGAGGTCGACGTCCCTGCCGCGGCCGTCCAGGGCGAACTGCGCCAAGCGGCCGCGCTTTGTGCGCGTCCCCCTCTTCCTCCCCTTCCCTGAACGAGTCTGAGGGCGCCTGTCTGGGTAACGTAAGTAAGGTGGTTAAGATTCTCCTCTGTGTCCCTTTTCTATCACCATTGTACATTTGTCAATAAATCCTGTGGTTTGTTTCCAACTTGGCCGTTTTCGTCCCTTCACCATTGGCCTCGCATTGCACGAGTTAAAACCGCTCGATCGGGTTCATAGTGATTAACGGCACGAGTTACATGATGCACAAACCGCTCGGGCATATCATACCCGCATGACTCGTGTGAGGTTCAGACCCCGTTCTCGCGGCGGCGTGTGTATCGAAGGTACTCGGGTTGTGACCGGAAACCCTTCCACGTGTTAGCTGTGGGTTTGGCGGCTGGAATTGCTCAGCAATCCGCCCCCACGAGTGTAGAGTGGGTAGCGGCCTCGTGGACTCGAAGCTCGAGGGGGAGCAGGGCTTAACCCTCCCTCAGTACGTCGACGAGCTCGAGATCCGCAACAATATATATATATATATATATATATATATATGTATATATGTGTGTGTGTGTGTACATATATATAAATATATACAGGGTGAGTCAAAAGTAGCACCCGATTTCTGTTTATATATATATATATATATATATATATATATATATATATATATATATATATACATATATATACATATATATATATATATATATATATATATATATATATATATATATATATATGTATATATATTTCTGTCAGTTGATTGTTTGTTTGCCATTTATATTACAGTGTACAAGAAGGTAGAAATAAATGAATGGCATGTTTATCTAACCATTTATTCGGGGGAAAATTATTAGTGCACCAAGAAAAAAAAGTGCACCAAGCTGTTTTACTTGCAATTTTTAAAGTGCCCTCCCTCGTGATCGATGCACAATTGCAGCCGAGCAGGCACAGAGTGGCACACACGCTTGCAAAGTTCGATATCAATTCTCGACAATCAATCGTATGTTTCTTCCCTGGGGTGGGTTAATATCGAATTCCTGTGCCAAATGGCGTGCCGCCATCGTTGGTTGTTCATTACATTTGTAGTAATGTTTCACAGCCGCAGTGCGTTGATTCATTGAAAGGTAATTCATGGTTCAATTTGGTGCAACTTCAGTAACTTTCCAAACTCTCAGCAATAACCTGCAAAACAAAAACAAAAATAAATAAATTAAGAAAATTAATAATCTGCAAGACAATTATTAACAACATGACATCCCAGAAAGAATCTGACAGCCGAAAAAAACAAAAATCGGGCGCGGGCGCTACTTTTGATTCACCCTGTAAATATCTGTGTGTGTGCGTGTGTGTACATATATATCTATGTGTGTGTATATATATATATATATATTTATATATATATATGTATATATATATATATATATATATATATATATATATATATATATATATATATATATATATATATAAACACATATATATAATGTGTGTGTGTATGCGTACCGTACATAGTTTGTATACCTACCGCAAAGACAACCCCCACCCTTTCTGAGGCCTTTATCCATGCACCTTTACTGCCAGGTGCGAAGCGTAAGAATGACGCGCAAGTATGATCCGGCCAGAGAAAATGGCCTCGGCAGGCAGACATGCCTGCGCTGTACCGAACACCTGCTGCGCCACACGCTCTGTGCTCTGTTTGTAGCCCGCAGGCTACGTGCAGCTCGTTGGGTTTTGACGTGGCCGTGCCTTGCCTCGCTTGTGTCCGTGGTCGTTTGTCTCCATCCTAGAGCACGTGCGACGGGTGGACTCGAGCTACAGCTGCACACAACCTCTAATGAGCCAATAATCCAGTTTTGGCTAAAACCAATAACAATTCAAACTTTGCTTAGGCAAGTGCAGCTGAAATAACTACAAATGCATTAAATGACCCTTATTGGCCAAAATTGGCTATTTGTTTTTCTTAATTGTCCGATTTACTTTACAGCAAGTTCAGTTAAATATCCTTCAATATTAATTTTGATGTTGTGTCCTATAATGGTGCTATGAGAGACACAATTTTGGCACGTTGTAAAAATTAACTCAAGGTAAAAACCAGAATATGGCACTCAGTAGAGAACATACCTCTGCCTGGATCACTCAGATACCATATCCTGAGCATACAATATCACTCAATGGTGAAAAATCACTTAGAAAATTCTACTAGCTGGATCCGGATCCGGATCTTCACCAAAATTGAATAGATTCTTCCTTGTCACACACCCAACCTGTCCAAGTTTCGTCCAAATCCACCCACAACTTTTTGAGATATCCTGCTTTGTATCGTTTTTGGCCCGATCTCCTAATGGTGAAGAATCACTTTTTAAAATTCTAGTAGCCGGATTCGAATCCGGATCTTCACCAATATCTAATAATTTCGTTATTGTCACATACGCTACATCTCTGCCAAATTTCGTCCGAATCTGCCCACAACTTTTTGAGATATTTAGTTCACAAACGGACAAACAGACAAACAAGAAAACGTCATGCGTAGCACGATACTTGCAAAATACGCCCTCCCCCAAAAGTTTTCAATGTGACATGATGGCCTATGGTGACCTCAAAAATACTTGGTGGTTGAATTCAGTGACCAGATATGCAAGTCCTCTTCAAATTTCAAGTCAATTGGATGAAAATTGAGGATTTTAGAAATTTGGCCTATGTTGACCGTTTGACCTATGTTCACCTAAAATATAATTTGTGGTTGAATTCAGTGACGAGATATGCAAGTCCTTTTCAAATTTCAAGTCAATTGGATGAAAATTGAGGATTTTAGAAATTTGGCCTATGTTGACCATTTGGCCTATGTTGACGTCAAGAATACTTGGTGGTTGAATTCAATGCAAGTCTTCTCCAAATTTAAAGTCAATTGGATGAAAATTGAGGATTTTAGAAATTTGGCCTATGTTGACCGTTTAACCTATGTTCACCTAAAATATAATTTGTGGTTGAATTCAGTGACGAGATATGCAAGTCCTTTTCAAATTTCAAGTCAATTGGATGAAAATTGAGGATTTTAGAAATTTGGCCTATGTTGACCATTTGGCCTATGTTGACGTCAAGAATACTTGGTGGTTGAATTCAATGCAAGTCCTCTCCAAATTTCAAGTCAATTGGATGAAATTTGAGAATTTTAGAAATTTGGCCTATGTTGACCATTTGGCCTATGTTGACCTCAAAATTACTTAGTGGTTGAATTCAGTGACCAGATATGCAAGTGGCCTTCAAATGTTAAGTCAATCGGATGAAAATTGGGGATTTTAGAAATTTAGCAAATTTGGTGACCTTTGGCCTATGTTGACCTTTTGACCTATTGACCCCAAAAACAATAGGCTTCTGGCATTTGACCAACTCTACCACTTGGTGAAGTTTGGTGAAGATCGGTCGAAAATTGTGACCTGTAGGCCGGTGACAAACTAACAAACAGAGTCACAAACACAACCGACCAATATACTTGAAAAATCTTCGATTTTGCAAGTAACAAGAAGACGTCCTGCAGAGCACGATACTTGCAAAATCCACCCCTCCCCCTCCCCCCCCCCCCCCGAAAAAAAGGTTGCAATTGATTCAGCAAATTGTCCATTTCATCAAGATCAAAATTGACGATCTTGATCAAAGCTCAGGTCAATAGGATGAAAAGTGACGATTTTTAGATGAAAAGTGATGATTTGGGAAGTTTGACCTTGAGTTGACCTTTGACCTTTTGGCCTCAAAAGTAGTTGGTTTCCCAATTTAATGACTCGATGAGCAAATGCTGTTCAATTTTCAAGTCAATCGGATAAAAAATGGCGATTTTAGAAATTCGACCTCCAGTTGACCTTTGACCTTAAAATCAATAGGCTTCTCAATTGTGACGACCTCTACAACTCGGTGAAGTTTCATGACGATCGGTTTGGAATTGTGACCTGTAGACCGGTGACAAACATACAGACAGACAGGGGTGAAAACAACCTCCATCCACCTATAGTACAAAGCTTCATTCTTGAGTTTTTATTGTATTTTAAACTAGCAGGGGTACCTGGCGTTGCCCGGTGATGTTCTAATCTTGTTGGCATTTTGAAGAAATCAATTATTTAATTTTTTTTTTGTATTGGCCTAAAACAATTCCCTACACCCACTAAGGAAAATCACACACACACACACTTAATATAGTATAGATTAAATGAGTTATGGATAATATGGATCAGACTGCAATACATGTCGTCGGATTGAACAGCCAAGAGTGAAAATCTTCCAACCACCTCAAAACCCTGAAGGTTGTTTGTAAACAAACTACGTTTTTATTGACAACCTGATAGCAATATTTTGATTCTCCTTGAACAAATTTGGTTTCCTGCAACTTTGAATCGAATTCCTTAAATGGGAATACCGCTGGACCTCAACCCTCCTAATAGGACTCCTTATCCACATATAAAACGCAGATTCTGGAGGTGTAATGTCCTTGTGATGGAGAGATTAACATACTCCAACATGGTGGTAGTTGACGTCATGTTGTGGTTGGTTCTTAGTGTGGCCAAAAAAAGGAAAAGCGGGAATAATGAGCCAATCCAATAACTTGGGATTCCTGGGTGGTACTTACTGGGGATTATGTCTTGCTTCATTCTTTATCCCAGACTGCTATGTAGACTTTCTGCGATTGGGAATGAATAAAGCCAATGTATCGGAAAACAAACCTGTAGTTTCGCAGTAGTTTGGCTCGGAATTTGTTCCGAACGCATATGCGCCGAGAGGAGTGAGATGGTTTTCTTTAGTCTGTCTGCCTATCTGGCAGTCAAAGTAAATTGAAAATCATTCCAAACAGGAAACTTGTTTTTAGCCACATTATGAAGGGCAAAAACAACAGGCACGAAGAGTTAATGTAACGTGTTCAGTAAGGTGGTGTAAAAGACGCTGCAGCAACGGCGGTAAACTTCAGAATTTTTTTTTCTACGACCTTTAAAATCTTTATTTTATTTCAATTGAATTATACACGAACATTGTAGAACACAAATAACCTTATTGACACTTTCAAAATTCTTTCGTTTGGCGATACCCCGACGAAATATTACGGCATTTTACGTCATCTCGACCAATCAAATTTGCTGCTCGCAGACCCCGCCCATGTCTTTGTTTCTGAAGACTGCGTGGAGGTAAGGTGTTGTAATTTTTTTTTTCGTTTTTATGTGTTTGCATTCATTAAAATTCCTTCGCTTGCCAAGTTCTATAAATCCTTGAGAGAAGTAGATTCCCAAGCTTCTCCAGCAAAAGATAAAAGAGCAGCGCAATTAATTAGTTATGTTATGTACTCGTAAATACATTATTGCAGTACTCCATAAACTTGTTTGCGATGTACGAAATTTTATGAAAGTTTAATTTTGAGAACAAAGACAATGGAGGCGGCACACAACTCTGACGTCAACATAGAACTTCACAGAAAAAAATATATTTATGATCTGTTCTGCCAACACAGGTTCCTCGAAGCGACCTGTATGGGTCTGCTACCACAATTACCTATCAGCAAGGGTCTTAACATCACCTGCTCGTTGTATGGAATTTTTTTTGGGAAATTGTCCTCAATACCTCAATATATAGGCCAAGTGGCTTTTTCTTGCGAAATATAACATATGGTCTCTAACACCTATACAGGTACGCAAACTGCGCTTGATATTATCTTTGTGGGCCGACGCACCCCATGTTGTCCCACTGCTTTGTCGTTCTACACCAGAACAGGGAACTTCCATTATAGGGAACTTCAATGCAGGAGCAGGCCAGTAAGTCCAGCAAAGTCTGCGCTATGATTGTCAACCTATGGTTTCGTTCGTGCTTTATCCTTTAAATACTGAACGGCAAAAAGCAAGGACACGTCCATTGTTTAGGGTCGTTGGTATGACATGGATGGGATTCGATCCACCGAACTCTCAAACTCAGAGCGTAGGCTCTAACCCTTAAACTATAGATAGGTGTACGCCTGGACCTAAGGTGAGGTTACTTAGGTTGGGCTTGGGTCAATATTTCCACGTCCATGAGCAGGTCGACAATAACGGACGACCTACCTAAAATGACTACCTAGTGCCTACCTAAAATGACTACTAATGCCTCCCTAAAATGACGACCTAAAATGACTACCAAATGACTACCTAAAATGACTACCTAATGCCAACCTGAAATGCCTACCTAAAATGACTACTTAATGCCTACCTAAAATTACTTCCTAAAATGCCGACGTAAAATGCCGACCTAAAATGCCTACCTAAAATACATACCTAAAATGACTACCTAATGCCTACCTAAAATGCCTACCTAAAATTACTTCCTAAAATGCCGACGTAAAATGCCTACCTAAAATGCCTACCTAAATACCTAATGCCTACCTAAAATACATACCTAAAATGACAACCTAATGCCTACCTAAAGACTACCTAATGACTACCAAATAATTACCTAATGATTACCAAATGATTACCTCATGACTACCAAATGACCACCACAAGCCTCGATTCAGTATACAAAAAAAAGAAAAAAAGATTACCTAATGACTACCTAATGATTACCTAATGACTATCTAATGACTACCTAATGACTACCTAATGATTAGCTAATGACTACCTAATGACTAATGACTACCTAATGATTAGCTAATGACTACCTAATGACGACCTAATGACGACCTAATGACTACCTAATGATTAGCTAATGACTACCTAATGACGACCTAATGACTACCTAATGATTAGCTAATGACTACCTAATGATTAGCTAATGACTACCTAATGACGACCTAATGACTAATGACTACCTAATGATTAGCTAATGACTACCTAATGACGACCTAATGACTACCTAATGACTACCTAATGATTAGCTAATGACTACCTAATGACGACCTAATGATTAGCTAATGACTACCTAATGACTACCTAATGATTAGCTAATGACTATCTAATGACTACCTAATGACTACCTAATGACTACCTAATGATTAGCTAATGACTACCTATTGACTACCTAATGATGACCTAATGATGACCTAATGACGACCTAATGATTAGCTAATGACTATCTAATGACTATCTAATGACTACCTAATGACTACCTAATGACTACCTAATGATTAGCTAATGACTACCTAATGACGACCTAATGACTAATGACGACCTAATGATTAGCTAATGACGACCTAATGACTACCTAATGACTACCGAATGATTAGCTAATGACTACCTAATGACGACCTAATGACTACCTAATGATTAGCTAATGACTACCTAATGACTACCTAATGATTAGCTAATGACTACCTAATGACTACCTAATGACTACCTAAAACGGAACGCTCGTCCGTTCCTGAGCAGCAATTGTATATTTTATTTCTCGGTGAAGGTCGACGAGGGCATTCATTGCCTATGAATTAAAGATGAATCACCCACGTGCATCTGTCTCTCAAATAGCTGACGCGGGAGACGCCGAGACTCCAACAAACGGACGCCATCAGATCAGGCAGTCTCCGGCAGGTGCGACGAGAGAACAGCAGGGAAAACGCGGCGCCCCCGGCCATTCGGCAGAGCACAAGGGAAGAGCCGGGTGTGCTTCGGGATCGATGCCCATGATACCCACGGAGCGGCCGCCAAACGGGAGCGAAAACGTCTGCACTTTCAGGGGAAGTCAAAAAAAATAAATTGGGAATTGTCTTACGAGACATCGACATATTGTACAGACTGCAGACAACACAAAAACAGCTACAGCTACATAATCTCACTCCCTCTCCTCCATGTCTGCCACCTGCCCTGAATCTCACCTCCTCTTAAATACTCTTCATCCAACTCTCCTTGCCTCACCCTTATCCAGCATGTACCCTTCCTTGTCGTCCTCCTTTTCTCAATTTAAATCTTTCTAAATTATCCCCTTCGAAGTCCCAACTACCTCCCTTGCGCGTCATCTCATGGTGCGGGACACTATGGTGCGCTGGCGCACGCCCCTCCCCCTCCAACAATTATTAGTCTATTGTTTATAAGTGCCTATTATTAATTGGCTAATCATTATGTACTCATTTTCCCTCCATTATGTTCTTGAATCCCGTGAAACTGTCAAAAATATCCGGTATTTTTTCCTGGCCTCATGGAAGAGCGAGGTCTCTCACTCTCTCTGTCTCTCTCTCTGTCTGTCTCTCTCTGTCTCTCTCTCTCTGTCTGTCTCTCTCTGTCTCTGTCTCTCTGTCTGTCTCTCTCTCTCTCTGTCTGTCTCTCTCTCTCTCTCTGTCTTGCTCCGTCTCTGTCTCTCTCACTATGTGTCTCTGTCTGTCCCTCTCTCTCTCTCTCTGTCTCGCTCCGTCTCTGTCTCTCTCACTATGTGTCTCTGTGTCTGTCTGTCTCTCTCGCTGTCTGTCTCTCTCTCTCTCTCTCTGTCTGTCTCTCTGTCTGTCTGTCTCTCTCTCTCTGTCTTGCTCCGTCTCTGTCTCTCTCACTATGTGTCTCTGTGTCTGTCTCTGTCTGTCTCTCTCTCTCTCTCTGTCTCTCTGTCTGTCTGTCTGTCTCTCTCTCTCTCTCTCTCTGTCTCGCTCAGTCTCTGTCTCTCTCACTATGTGTCTCTCTGTCTGTCTGTCTCTCTCTCTCTCTCTGTCTTGCTCCGTCTCTGTCTCTCTCACTATGTGTCTCTGTGTCTGTCTCTGTCTGTCTCTCTCTCTCTCTCTGTCTCTCTGTCTGTCTGTCTGTCTCTCTCTCTCTCTCTCTCTGTCTCGCTCAGTCTCTGTCTCTCTCACTATGTGTCTCTGTGTCTGTCTGTCTCTCTCGCTGTCTGTCTCTCTCTGTCTCTGTGTTTGTCTCTCTGTCTCTGTGTGTGTGTGTGTGTGTCTGTCTCTGTCTCTGTCTCTGTCTCTCTCGTCTTTTATTCCAGTTGGGTCGGGAATCGAACTCAGACTGGAAAGCTCCAGGCTGTGCTCCCTCTGTGCCAAAAAAGCAAGGGAATTAAGGAACAGGTAGAGAGGAGAGAGAGAGACAAAGGGAGGAAACATTAACCTGCAAGTAAGAGGTTCGGTCGAGTTGGGGATACAAAAGATCTCTTGTCTGGATTGAGGGGGGTGTCCTCCTCCCTTTCCCCCTTCACCTCCACACATGTCCTTTCCCTTTCTTCTTCTAACTTGCTTCACCTCCCAAACCTCGACCCCTCTCACATTACCCGCTACACCCTCCTTTGTCTCACACATCCTCCCTTCCCTTCCCTTCCCTTTCTCGATTTGGATTTCTCCCCACATTTACCCCCTGGTGTGTACCCGATCCTTAACACAAGTTTCGACTCTTTTGATATGAAAGTTTTATTCAAATTCTCACTAAACTCGTGATAAAGATGATGAGGGGTTTTGTCCCCCTTTGGGATGAGATCGACCTGCAGCAATTCCTCAATCAATAAGGATTCGTACAGACAGATCTATACTCTTGTCTCTCTAATCATCATTGGCCCAAAAACGCTCACCAAGTCCACCCATAACTTTGCCCTCAACATCGACGGTTTCCCAGTGTCCACCTCCCCTCACATCCGGAATCTTGGCATCATCTTTGACCAAACCCTCTCCTTCGACAAATACACTAAACAGATCACAAAGACAGCCTTCTTTCACCTGAAAAACATCGCCCGTCTCCGTCCATCCCTCTCCTCTGTGGCTGCAGAAACCCTCATCCACGCCTTCATCACTTCCCGTCTGGACTACTGCAATAGCCTCCTTTATGGTTCACCCTCAACAATCACCAATAAACTCCAATACATTCAGAACTCCGCTGCCCGTCTACTCACCCATTCCCGGACCCGTGACCACATCACCCCCGTCCTTTACAAGCTTCACTGGCTCCCCATCTCCCAGAGAATCCAGTACAAAATCCTCCTCTTGACCTACAAAGCCCTCCATAACCTGGCCCCATCCTACCTGGCTGACCTCCTCTCCAGACACACTCCCACCCGCAACCTCCGCTCTGCTGGTACCAACCTCCTGACCCCCCCCATCCGGACCAAATTTAGATCCTGGGGGGACAGGGCCTTCTCCATCGCTGCTCCCACCCTCTGGAACTCGCTACCTCACACCATCAGAGACTCCTCCTCACTCACCACATTCAAAACATCACTCAAGACCCACCTGTTCAACACTGCATTCAACATTTAACCCACAGCATCTAACCCCTGACTATCTCCTCTCCTTCTCCCTCCTTTGTGCTTTGAATATTTCCCTATTGATTCTTCTTTTTTTGCAATTGTCTTTATGTTTTGCTATGCGTTATGTTTTGCACTCTGTCAAAGCGTCTTTGGGCTTCCTGAAAAGCGCTATATAAAATAAATGCATTATTATTATTATTATTATTATTATTATTCGTACATCACCTAATGATTCCGGATATGCAAATGATGAAAACGACTACGTGATAAACAATGGAACAAGAGCTCCACACCTGCAACGAGGTGCTCATAATAAAATGTGACACCTGATCTTTCTGCCCCTTTCATCAACATGAGCCAACAGCCTTTTTTGGATACAGTCGAGGCTCATGGAAGATCGAGGCCATAGGCATAGGGGGTACATGGGTACATCCTGATAGTGGGACATAGGGACAGCACGACACAATAACAGTATAATCTAATAGTGTTTGTGCGGTGGTGTGTTTGTGTAGAGTGTTTGTGTATAGAGTGTTTGTGTATAGAGTGTTTGTGTATAGAGTGTTTGTGTAGAGTGTTTGTGTAGAGTGTTTGTGTCGAGTGTTTGTGTCGAGTGTTTGTGTAGAGCGTTTGTGTAGAGCGTTTGTGTAGAGCGTTTGTGTAGAGTGTTTGTGTAGAGTGTTTGTGTAGAGCGTTTGTGTAGAGCGTTTGTGTAGAGCGTTTGTGTAGAGTGTTTGTGTAGAGTGTTTGTGTAGAGCGTTTGTGTAGCGTGTTTGTGTAGAGTGTTTGTGTAGAGTGTTTGTGTAGAGCGTTTGTGTAGAGCGTTTGTGTAGCGTGTTTGTGTAGAGTGTTTGTGTAGAGTGTTTGTGTCGCGTTTGTGTACAGCGTTTGTGTAGAGTGTTTGTGTAGTGTTTGTGTAGAGTGTTTGTGTAGAGCGTTTGTGTAGTGTTTGTGTAGAGTGTTTGTGTAGAGCGTGTTTGTGTAGAGTGTTTGTGTAGAGCGTTTGTGTAGGGCGTTTGTGTAGAGTGTTTGTGTAGAGCGTTTGTGTAGAGTGTTTGTGTAGTGTTTGTGTAGAGTGTTTGTGTAGAGCGTTTGTGTAGAGTGTTTGTGTAGAGTGTTTGTGTAGAGCGTTTGTGTAGAGCGTTTGTGTAGCGTGTTTGTGTAGAGCGTTTGTGTAGAGCGTTTGTGTAGAGTGTTTGTGTAGAGTGTTTGTGTAGAGTGTTTGTGTGGAGTGTTTGTGTCGCGTTTGTGTACAGCGTTTGTGTAGAGTGTTTGTGTAGCGTTTGTGTAGAGTGTTTGTGTAGAGTGTTTGTGTAGAGTGTTTGTGTAGCGTTTGTGTAGAGCGTTTGTGTAGAGTGTTTGTGTAGAGTGTTTGTGTAGAGTGTTTGTGTCGCGTTTGTGTACAGCGTTTGCGTAGAGTGTTTGTGTAGCGTTTGTGTAGAGCGTTTGTGTAGAGTGTTTGTGTAGAGTGTTTATGTATAGAGTGTTTGTGTAGAGCGTTTGTGTAGAGTGTTTGTGTAGAGTGTTTGTGTAGAGTGTTTGTGTAGAGCGTGTTTGTGTAGAGTGTTTGTGTAGAGCGTTTGTGTAGAGTGTTTGTGTAGAGTGTTTGTGTAGAGTGTTTGTGTAGAGTGTTTGTGTAGCGTGTTTGTGTGATGGTGTGTTTTTGTGCAGTGCATTCAGAAAGTATTCAGACCCCTTCACTTTTTTCACATTTTGTTATGTTGCAGCCTTATGCTGAAATCGTTTAAATTCATTTTTTCCCTCATCAATCTACACTCAATACCCCATAATGACAAATAAAAGAGAAAACAGGATGACAGAAAGTTTTGCAAATTTATTAAAAAGAAAAAACTGAAATATCACATTAGCATAAGTATTCAGACCCTTTGCTATGACACTTGAAATTTAGCTCAGGTGCCTCCCACTTCTCTTGATCATCTTTGAGATGTTTCTACACCTTGAATGGAGTCCACCTGTGGTAAATTCAATTGATTGGACATGATTTGGAAAGACACACACCTGTCTATATAAGGTAAAAAGACATATGAAAGCCCACTTGGAGTTTGCAAAAAAGCACCTAAGGGACTCTCAGACTGTGAGAAACAAGATTCTGTGGGCTTTCATGTGTCTTTCACTGAGGAGAGGCTTCCGTCTGGCCACTCTGCCATAGAGCCCAGATCGGTGGAGTGTTGCAGTGATGGTTGTCCTTCTGGAAGTTTCTCCCATCTCCACACAGGATCTCTGGAGCTCAGCCAGAGTGACCATCGGGTTCTTGGTCACCTCTCTTACCAAAGCCCTTCTCCCCAGATTGTTCAGTTTGGCCGGGCGGCCACCTCTCGGAAGAGTCCTGGTTGTTCCAAACTTCTTCCATTTAAGAATTATGGAGGCCACTGTGCTCTTGGGAACCTTCAATGCAGCAGAAATGTTTTTTGTAGGCTTCCCCAGATCTGTGCCTCGACACAATCCTGGCTCTGAGCTCTGCAGACAGTTCCTTCGACCTCATGGCTTGGTTTTTGCAGCTGTGAGACCTTATATAGACAGGTGTGTGCCTTTCCAAATCATGTCCAATCAATTGACTTTACCACAGGTGGACTCCAATCAAGGTGTAGAAACATCTCACAGATGATCAGGAGAAATGGGAGGCACCTGAGCTAAATTTCAAGTGTCATAGCAAAGGGTATGAATACTTATGTAAATGTGATATTTCAGTTTTTTCTTTTTAATAAATTTGCAAAACTTTCTAAAATCCTGTTTTCTCTTTGTCATTATTGGGTATTGAGTGTAGATTGATGAGGGAAAAAATGAATTTAAACGATTTCAGCGTAAGGCTGCAACATAACAAAATGTGAAAAAAGTGAAGGGGTCTGAATACTTTGAATGGACTGTAAAATGATTGTGTGATAGTGTGTTTATGCAGAGTGTTTATGTGATGGAGTGTTTATGTAGTGTTTGTGTGATGATGTGTTTTTGTAGAGTATTTATGTAGAGAGTTTGTGTGGTGGTGTGGTTGTGTAGGGTGTTTGTGTGGTGGTGTGTTTGTGTAGAGTGTTTGTGTGGTGGTGTGTTTGTGTGATGATGTGTTTATGTGGAGTGTTTATGTGGAGTGTTTATGGAGAGAGTTTGTGTGATGGTGTGTTTGTGTAGAGTCCTTGTATTATGGTGTATTTATGTGATGGTGTGTTTATGTAGTGTTTGTGTGATGGTGTGTTTATGTAGAGTGTTTATGTAGTGTTTGTGTTATGGTGTGTTTATGTAGTGTTTGTGTGATGATGTGTTTATGTAGAGTGTTTATATAGAGAGTTTGTGTGGTGGTGTGGTTGTGTAGGGTGTTTGTGTTATGGTGTGTTTATGTAGCGTTTGTGTGATGGTGTGTTTATGTCGCGTTTGTGTGATGGTGTGTTTGTGTGGAGTATTTGTGTGATGATGTGTTTATGTAAAGTGTTTATGTAGTGTTTGTGTCATGGTGTGTTTATGTAGTGTTTTTGTGATGGTGTGTTTATGTAGAGTGTTTATGTAGTGTTTGTGTGATGGTGTGTTTATGCAGAGTGTTTATGTAGTGTTTGTGTGATGGTGTGTTTATGTAGAGTATTTATGTAGTGTTTGTGTGCTGGTGTGTTTATGCAGAGTGTTTATGTAGTGTTTGTTGTTATGATGTGTTTATGTAGAGTGTTTATGTAGAGAGTTTGTGTGGTGGTGTGGTTGTGTAGGGTGTTTGTGTGGTGGTGTGTTTGTGTTGAGTGTTTGTGTGGTGGTGTGTTTGTGTGATGATGTGTTTATGTAGAGTGTTTATGTGGAGTGTTTATGTAGAGAGTTTGTGTGATGGTGTGTTTGTGTGGAGTGTTTGTGTAGAGTTTGTGTGATGGTGTGTTTGTGTGGAGTGTTTGTGTGATGATGTGTTTATGTAAAGTGTTTATGTAGTGTTTGTGTGATGTGTTTATGTGGAGAGTTTGTGTGATGGTGTGTTTGTGGAGAGCGCTTGTGTAGAGTGCTTGTGTTATGGTGTGTTTATGTCGTGTTTGTGTGATGGTGTGTTTGCGTGGAGCGTTTGTGTCGAGCGTTGGTGTCGAGTGCTTGTATTATGGTGTATTTGTGTGATGGTGTGTTTATGTCGTGTTTGCATGATGGTGTGTTTGTGTGATGATGTGTTTATGTAGAGTGTTTATGTAGTGTTTGTGTGATGGTGTGTTTATGTAGTGTGTTTATGTAGTGTTTGTGTGATGGTGTGTTTGTGTGGAGTGTTTGTGTGATGATGTGTTTATGTCAAGTGTTTATGTAGTGTTTGTGTGATGATGTGTTTATGTGGAGAGTTTGTGTGATGATGTGTTTATGTAAAGTGTTTATGTAGTGTTTGTGTGATGGTGTGTTTATGTGGAGTGTTTATGTCGTGTTTGTGTGATGGTGTGTTTATGTAGAGTGTTTATGTAGTGTTTGTGTGATGGTGTGTTTATGTAGAGTGTTTATGTCGTGTTTGTGTGATGGTGTGTTTATGTAGAGTGTTTATGTAGTGTTTGTGTGATGGTGTGTTTATGTAGTGTTTGTGTGATGATGTGTTTATGTAGAGTGTTTATGTAGTGTTTGTGTGATGGTGTGTTTATGTAGAGTGTTTATGTAGTGTTTGTGTGATGGTGTGTTTATGTAGTGTTTGTGTGATGGTGTGTTTATGTCGTGTTTGTGTGATGGTGTGTTTGTGTCGAGTGTTTGTGTGATGATGTGTTTATGTGATGTTGTGTTTATGTCATGTTTGTGTGATGGTGTGTTTATGTAGAGTGTTTATGTCGTGTTTGTGTGATGGTGTGTTTATGTCGAGTGTTTATGTAGTGTTTGTGTGATGGTGTGTTTATGTAGTGTTTGTGTGATGATGTGTTTATGTAGAGTGTTTATGTAGTGTTTGTGTGATGATGTGTTTATGTGGAGTGTTTATGTAGTGTTTGTGTGATGGTGTGTTTATGTAGAGTGTTTATGTCATGTTTGTGTGATGGTGTGTTTATGTAGTGTTTGTGTGATGGTGTGTTTATGTCGAGTTTGTGTGATGGTGTGTTTGTGTCGAGTGTTTGTGTGATGTGTTTATGTGATGTGTTTATGTTGTGTTTGTGTGATGTTGTGTTTATGTTGTGTTGTGTTTATGTAGTGTTTGTGTGATGGTGTGTTTATGTAGTGTTTGTGTGATGTTGTGTTTATGTTGTGTTCGTGTGATGATGTGTTAGTGTCGAGTGTTTGTGTGGAGTCTGTGCATGGTGAAAGACGGAGAAACATGTCGGTTTCAAAACGATGACGGAGAGTGAACAGTTCACGGAGTGTGTCTTTGTCTCTGTGTCTGTCTGTGTCTGTCTCTTTGCCTCTCTGTGTCTGTCTCTTTGTCTGTGTCTCAGTCTGTGTCTCAGTCTGTGTCTCAGTCTGTGTCTCAGTCTGTGTCTCTGTCTGTCTCCGTGTCTGTCTCTCTGTCTGTCTCTCTGTGTCTCTGTCTATGTGTCTGTGTCTGTTCGTGTTTATCCAAGGAGAGCTACTCTTCATTCTTGGGTACCCGGTATGTCTCTCGCAACATAACGATGCTTCATGCATCCCTGCACCGCGACCATGTCACATGACTCACATGGCCTAACATAGGCTTATATTCTGGGTGTTTTTTTTTCTTTGTTGGTTTTGTTGGTTTAGTAACAAGAGTTTAAGGGTTTACTCGTCTTCGTGGAAGCAAAACCACACACAAGTAAAACAAGATGGTGGTCGTGACGTTGCTAGTGCCAGTGTCGGATTTTAAAGGACAGTCGAGCTGTGCCCCTGTAGTTATCTGCATCGACATTGGCTTGAAGTGAACCCTTAACACGATGTGCCGCATAAAAAGTTCTTTTTTTCCCCGCTGCCGCCGCCCCTCGATGCACGACCCCTCTGTCGAGCGCCGCCAACAAAAGACCCGGCACGTGTCGCGCGCGGCGCACCCGGCGCCGCACGCGCTCACAAAGGCGCGCGACGCGGGGAAAACGGGACCATCCAGAGGGAGCTTCGGGTAGCGGGGGTCGTGCTCGAGATGGAAGGGGGTGGCGCGGATCGTAAGCCCCAGGGCAAGGCAGCATCTGCTGTGCAAGTGAGCGCGGAGCGGGCGCGTCTCCTCCTCCCACCCGTCGGATCCGCAGCTCCACAAACGGCAAACAAAGAGCGCGATCCGCGTTAAAAGGAGCGGGAGCGTCCGCCCCTCGCCTTCTGCGAATGACGGTATCCGAGGCAGGTGCAAACGGACAGACCGACGCTCACAAAGGGTTGCACGTCTGTATTTCCATAAGGTTTCCTCGATATAAATCTTTAAGATGCCCAAAGGATTCTTGGTGAAGAGGATCCGGCGATCCGCGGCGATCGTTTGCCTCCGGCAGCGGAAACAGGACCAAGGAGAGCGCGAGGCCTCCATACCTGCCCGTCTGGGGTCTGGCGCGACTACCTGGAGCTTCGACCCCGGGAGTCCTGCCCGTCCGGGCAGCGTGAGTCCGGGTCGCCCGGACAGTGGGGACCCGCGACAAGCATGTGCAGCAGGTGCAGAAGGTGCAGCCGCGGGGAGACTCCAGCGTGCGGAACTCGCGGAGTCGCTTTTGGCTTTGTCGCGTCACGTGACCTTCGGACCCGCCGCACAGGTGACAACCGGCATCGGCTACGATTTTCAGACGCTGCAGGCGCTTTATTCGCTGCAAGAAGCCCGACCGATCTCTGCCAAGAGATCACCTGCGAGTCGGCGAGGTGCTCAGCGCAAGCGCTCCAAGACCGCGGCAGGTGCATCCGCCGTGGAAGATGACGTCACCACGTCTCCCGTGCTCGGACTGAAGATCACGGACGCGCCGCTACCGGAGACGGGTAGTGGGTACGAGGATGGCGCGGCGGGCAACTACCAGTGCCAGCTCTGTCGGGGTCGCTACCCGGAACCCCTGGCCCTGGCCCAACATCGGTGCTGCCGCATGGTCGTGGTGGAGTACCACTGCGACACCTGCGGGAAGGGCTTCAGCTGTCCGGCGAATTTAGCCTCGCACAAGCGCTGGCACAAGCCCCGGACCACGGGGACCACGGAGGACCGCGAGCCGAACCGCGAACCGAGGCGGGTGCGGGTCGAGCCCCGTATGGACGCGCCGGCGTCTCGAGGCCACGTCGAGGCCCAAATGAAAGCGCATGCGCAGCCCGATCACGTGGTGCAGTTTCCGTGCCCTCACTGTGGCAAAACGTTCCGGCGGCCTGCGTACGTACGTAAGCACGTACAGGCGGTGCACGGAGGCAAGGGTCGCCGCGTGACGACTTCCAGCGGCGTGAGCAGTGACGTCAGCACGCCTTGGATCACCGAGCGGGAAGACGGCAGGATACCTCCGCCATTGCGAGCTGCGGCTTGCTGAGCAGGTGGATGCGACGTGCACACCTGAGGATACTCGTCATGTGCTTTTTACAACCGCTCTTAAATACTGCCGTAATGACGTACTTATCCCAATACGTCATAGATTCCTGAACTCAGTAAATAATGATAATGATTCAAATAATCAAGACAACGCAGACATCAATAAAGTTGTGCCGATGTCTGTATTGGTGTTGTGG
This sequence comes from Myxine glutinosa, assembly GCF_964187855.1. Lineage (NCBI taxonomy): Eukaryota > Metazoa > Chordata > Myxini > Myxiniformes > Myxinidae > Myxine > Myxine glutinosa. The sequence goes on along the minus strand of NC_136271.1, from coordinate 101,352,019 downwards.
ACACTAACTCCAGGTTAGCCACAGCTCCTGGAAATTCAAATTTCGAGTTGTGTACGCAGCTCCACAAAAGACAAAGATAATTTCTTTTCTCTCAAGATTGAATTCTCAAAGTTTTGATGCTTCTTCTTCTTCATAAAATGTCGTGATGTTTAATATTTACAGGTATAAAAAATGTTTAAAAAAAAATTAATTAATATATCTTTTGTATACTCCAATCAAGCTTAGCCCTTTAAGTTTATAAACGAATGCTTTGCTCGGCAAAACAGCTTTAACTGAATTGTAAGTACAGTATATTATTTTATTATAATGAAAATTATTTATTGTTATTGTTATCATTATCCCATGGGATGTCCAAATGGGTGACGTCATTTATACCTTGAAACCTTTTTGTTTTTACTTCGGTCATGTTTTAAGTGCATGATTTCTTGCATGCAAAAGCAAACAATGTTGGAGCATTATTTAACAATAAAGTTCCAGAAAGCCAAGAAGGTGTCCTTCACCTGTTGTACAGGTATTCCCTGAGTGTGTGCACATGAATATCCAGCACCCACATGTTGTGTTATAACGTGGGAATGCAATAAAGCCATGTTCTCCAGATGCTAACATTAATGTTCGAAAAACTAAGTATTCTGGTGCCTTACGAAAAGAGTAGGCCATTGCGTACCGGTGCCATGGCCGATCCTCCATTCCTTCCTTGATCTACAGAAGGAATCTACAATGGCGAAGCAACATTCCCAGAAATAAGGTGACCGGCTGGAGTCTGGGGCTCCATTGTTTTTGTATACATGATCGAGGCTCATGGAAGACCTGGAGCAGAATGGAAGGGGACAAAAGAGAAAGAAGGAATGGTGTGGGGGGGGGGGGGGGGGCACCAACAACAACAACAGAGATAAATGGAAGTGGGAGAAAGACACATGGGGGAGAACAAGCTGAATGAAACGAAGAAACAAGAGGAATGAGAAAGCGAGGATGCAACAGTAAAGGAACGAACAAATTAGAATAGGTGAGTGAGACGAGGAAAATCACAATACCTTGTATATCCATGTCAAGTTAGCTCTATCGTGACGTTTTTCCAAGGCCGCTTCGAATAACAAAACTAACGATAATATCGTAATATTAATGTTATTACAAAACAATATTAATACCAATAATATCCCACCTCCCCAAGGTGTTTTTCCGGCGAGTGAACGTATGGAAATAGCTTATAGTTATAATGGCGTTTTCGTGGGAGCAACAGCCTCTACCAGAGGTAAAAATATTATAAACCACAAACACACATTATTATCTTTTTAAACAGTCGCTAATGCTGTTTATAACATTAAACAAAGAAATTTGGAGGAATCCCGACATCCATGAGGTAAGTTTTACTTACAGAACTGAGCGAAGATCTACTGTAATCTATATACCCTACAAGGGTTGTGTGTGAGCTCCTTTACCAAGCAGCTAGCTAGCGCTTGCCAAGCCAGCTGTTCCTTAACGGTTTTTAATGGAGTGCTTGCTCGAATGCTCAAACCATTTGGTGATCTCTCCACAAGAAACTTGGTAAATGAACACACACCCAATGTTCTACCCGACCATAGATCGATGTAATCTATATACACCACAAGGGTTGTGTGTGAGCTCATTTACCATGCGGCTAGCTAGCGCTTGCCAAGCCAGCCGTTCCTTAACGGTTTTGAATGGAGTGCATGCTCGAATGCTGAAACCACTTGGTGATCTCTCCACAAGAAACTTGGTAAATGAACACACACCCAATGTTCTACCCGACCATAGATCGATGTAATCTATATACACCACAAGGGTTGTGTGTGAGCTCATTTACCATGCGGCTAGCTAGCGCTTGCCAAGCCAGCCGTTCCTTAACGGTTTTAAATGGAGTGCTTGCTCAAATGCTCAAACCACTTGGCGATCTCTCCACAAGAAACTTGGTAAATGAACAAACATCCAATGTTCTACCCGACCATAGATCGACTGCAATCTATATACCCCAAAGAGGAATGACCCTTCCTGCCCCTCCCGGAGTTAGCGGGTGTACTAGTGTTACGGATTCGTCACTTCCGCTGTTGTGGTTTTCACCCACTTGACATGTTTCTGATATCATGTATTATTATTATTATTCTCAAAAGGTTTAGTATTCAGGAACAGCTATCTAAAGTTAAAAAGGTTAACGTAAAATGATACAGGAAACCGACCCGGAAAAAAAAGGCGGTGAAGAGGAGGAAGGTGAGAGGACAAAAAGACGTGTCTTGAAGCTCCGTACGGAGCATGGTTGAGCGAACGTCGCGAGTGAACTTTGAGTCCGTGAAAAGAAGCTCATGCGACTGGTGATATCGCCGGAGTATTGTAGAGCCTGCGTAGTCGGGTCTCGGCATTGAGATTCCAGAGAATCCTTGCCTGGAAGCTCCGGCTCGAGTGAGAGCCATTCGCCATTTCGCCCCGCGCGCTGCCTTCATCGGAAAAGGTTTTTGTCGCGTTGGCTGGGCTTTTCCTCCGGTGGTTTGCCGGGGACGGCTGTGCAATAAAGCGGCGTTTGAGGAGTACACGGCGATTCGCTGATTGAACGGCAAACATGTACGTCGGCGTGCGTCTTTGGAGATTTTCCATTCTACCGCGAGTTTGCTGGGTGTTGGACCACGTGACTTCTGTGTCGCTTCGACCGTCTACGCCTCGATTGCTCTTGATCGGACATTGTTCCAACGATCGCCGGAGCGAATCAACTTCGCCTTGAAGGTTATAGAGACATTGAAGAGGTTCTTTCCATGCACTGGGAACAGTGAGTTCGATTACTTTAACAGATGGTAGCATCCTAAGATATTGATTGTATGGTGGCTGGCTATCATGGTTGTATCATTATTCCTGTGTGATTTTTAATATATTCTTTTTGTTCATAACCATTGGTGTGGTTTCGATCTTGATTTGACACGGAGTAATATATTTCTTTTCTGCCGTGGCTCTTCCCGGGGTTCGGGGGTATACCGAGACCAGGGGGTTCGGGGAGGAGCACGTAACAACTAGTTAAATAAATATCTGAGTTTGAAGTGGAAGCAACACAGGAATGTATGTACATCTTTGGGACGTCAACAAACGCAATTGATGTAATTCCTCTACATTGATTACTGTCATGAATATCTTGCCCACTTCGAAATGAGCATTGTATGGTCTGAAGGTGGAAGGGATCTCGTCGCTACAACTCCATTGGACAGTCAGCCTCTTGCATGCCGTGAATACCACCCCTGTCCGTGGTGCTGGAGAGTAGTGCAACATGACGTCACAATTTAACATGCGCGTTAACCCGAGAGACAAACATTTTGGACAGGTTGTGTGTGTGACAAGGAAGAATCGAAGAAAGTTTCTACATTATATAAATTCTGTATTGTGATTTTCTGGGCTACTCTGAGATACAAAACGTAAACTGTTGACCAGGCGGAGGTATGCTCTCTACTGAGTACCGTTCTAGTTTAGAATCTACATTCACAATTACCTTTTGTATCATGTGGCCAATATGATGACCACAAGTTTGGTGAGCATCAAAATCCTATTGGACAGCGAGGCCATAGACGTATCGAGGGTTCCTATATGATGGCGTAAACACATAGTGCACGTAGCTGAGTAGGCCATGTTGGATGACAAGCTCGGCCATTGTCATGTGCTGAGTGAGAATGGTTCCCTTTGCTAGTATAACAACTTCATTGTGTAAAATGTTATTTGCGTGCTTTCTCCCTCTTCCCACAACACAGTGTGGAGGCATTGGTTGTAATGGAGGCAAAATTATACTCTCAGTATTTTCCCGAACAATACAGGCCAACAGAGTCCTTGGTTGTAGGCCTGAACCAGAACACACTAAAAGACGCCAACTTCGGGCTTCTCATAATGGCGTCTCTTCCGTCCGAGGGCAAGGAAACCTCCCCAGGGAGATAAAATGTACAGAACGCTCAAACCCACTAGAGGGCATAACTCCAGAATTTATACAGGACTTTTTTGCAGAGAGTAACCACCTTCAGGTGAAATACATTTCAATATGGTCCTCTGTGATACAAAATGGATATACAGTAAGATACAAGTATATCAATCAACCATTCCATTTGATACTAGGTCTGAGGGGGTCTTTGGTGTCTGAGGGGTTACATTCTCTAACATAATTGTTGCATAGATCACACTCAATACATTTAAAACTGATCAGACTAAGCGTTGTCCCTGTCGAATTATAAAAATATTTAAAAAAAATAACCACCTTTAGAGGCCATTTTTCCCCGCAAAGCGGGGGTTGGCCTTTTTCGGGAACCATGGTTGTTGTTTTTTTTTTTTGTTCCCCTTTTTTGAAGCAATGTTTTACGGCCGGATGCCCTTCCTGACGCCAACCCTTTTGCCGCCTTTAACGACAAGCAGGGAATTACCAGTGAACTGGTCCTCAATTTGCCGACCTCGGAAGGATGATCAGGCTGAGTCAACCCCCCTGGCATTAATTCAGCGATCGACCAGGATTCGAACCCAGGATCCTAGGTATCCTAAGCCAGCACCCTAGCTGCTAGCCCAACACCAGGGTTATGATGTTGAATTATGATGTCATAATTATGGCACCAATGACGTCATCGTTAACAACACCTATTTCCCATATGGAGTTCTTTACAATGAGCCATGTTTCAATTTTTTCCATGCAGCGGTTTTTGAGATATAGATTTTTTTATTTTTTTTGTATACAAGATCTCCTGTGCCGGGTGTGCGGGCCTGGGTGTGCCGTGAAAGAGCTAAACATTCATCACACAAAAAGTCAAACCGACACACAAAACACAAAATAAGGGGAGCGGTAGACAAGATGGGGAGAGAGGGGGGAAGGACACAAGCACAACATTTGAGAGCAACGACATCGAGAGAACTGTGGGAGGGAGAGGGCTTGAGGGGAGGTGGGAAAGGGATAAAACATATGGACACTGCAAGGACTTCCAGGAAAGAAGTTGGAATTTCAAAAAAGTGTTTCTGGGGTGAAAATTAGCGGGGGTAGAAAAGATCACGGTTTTGGATGGGGGAAGATAAGAGATCGTGGATCAGGATCTTGTGCAACCTGTAGGAATATTTGGGGGACAGAGCACAGAGAGAGCTGGGGGTGCAAGGCCGGAGAGGAGTCGGTAGAAGACAGAAAGACCACCAACCTGCCTGCGGTGAGTGAGTGAAAGGCCCTCGGAGTTAGCTTCACACACTAGTAATTACTCCAGCCATTTTTGCTAACAGGTGGAGGTGTCCCGTTCGCCAAGCATCTCCATTAATCACTTTCTCTGCTTGACAAGCGGCTTACAAAGCGATTGATGTGGAACGGATGGGTTGGCAAGCCATGGCAAGCCGCTTGCTAACGGAACACACCCCTGGTCAGCCTGACCTCAGTTGACTTTTGACAGAATGTTTTGTTTTTGACAATGTTTTGTCATTAAACATGGCCGCATATGTTGCGTGCAGATAAATGTAGTTCCTGTTGTGCATTTACTGTAAATTGATACGATAACACATTACTCTAACATACATTACATTGGAAAAGTTATGAATGTAAGATGTTTGTTGACATGACAACACCATGACACATATAACGTATTGGTTTTAAATTATTGTAATAGGTGATTTTAGTTCAAATAGACATGAAGAAAAAGTGCATTTTATTATTTAGTACTGCATGTAAAATGCATTGGTGAATATAAGGAGCTTACCTGTAATGAAAGAGTTGGTATTAAAAGGCGATCAGAGCACCACCTGGCGGATACAGCAGTGTTGTTAAAAAAAAAAAAATCCGGAAAAAGAAAATCAAATCAAACTAGATATATCTGTTTGTTTTTTTTTGTATACAAGATCGAGGCTCATGTAAGAGCTAACATTAATCACATAAAAACAAACAGACACACAACACATAAAATGAAGGGGGCGCGAGACAAGATGGGGAGAGAGGGGGAAGCACACAAGTACAACAGTAGAGAACAGGGACATCGGGAGATCTGTGGGAGGGAGAGGGCTTGGGGGGAGGAGGAATGGGAAGGTTGAGGGAAAGAAAAACACATGTACACTGCTCGGACTTCCAGGAAAGAAGTCGGTATTTCAAAAAAAAAAAGAAGGATTTGGGGTGAATGACCAGGGGTAGAAGAGATCAAGGTTTTGGATTGGGGAAGATAAGAGATGGTGGTGAACAGCTGTTTTAAAGACCTGGAGGGAGGAGTGGGATTGAAGAGAGTGAGGGAGTTTGTTCCAGAGGCGGGAGAAAAGAGGAATGAAGTAGTGAAGTTGAGCAGAGAGTCTTGATTTTGGCAATTTAACCATAAGAGGGTTGCTTGCAGGTTTTGTGCGACCTGTAGGAATATTTGGGGGACAAAGCACAGAGAGAGCTGGCCGCTGGGGGAGCAAGGCCGGAGAGGAGTCGGTAGAAGACGGAAAGACCACCAACCTGCCTGCGGTGAGTAAGTGAAAGGCCCTCGGAGTTAGCTTCATCGCGGGAGATTCCAATGATTCTGAACGCTTTGGTTTCAACAGCGTGAAGACGAGCTAGGTGTGAGGCAGGAGCACCGGCCCAAAGGGGAGAGCAGTATTCCATTGAGCTGCGGATGAAAGCCTTGGATGTGGTGAGGAGCTCAGGTGTGCCAAGGAAGGACTTTGCACGACGGAGGATGCCCAGTCGGCGACTGGCTTTGGAGGCCAGCTTGGAAATGTGGTTTCCCCAGGAAAGATCATGGCAGATAGTGAGACCCACAAGCTTGAGTGACAGAACTTCTTGGAGAGAATTGTTCAGAAAGTGGATGGGAGGGTTGTCCAGTCGGTCTTTTTGGAGAGACATAGTAAGAGTGTGAGATTTGTCAGGATTGAAAGACATGTTCCACTTGTTTGACCAGTCAGGGATTTTGCATTACATCATCCCATGTCTCCTTAACCAGTCACGAAGCTCAGGGCGTGGTTTCTCTGCTACGAGTCATCAATGCAGAGTCGAGCCGCCATTTGAGAATGTTCGGATGACGTCGGCGGTCATGGGGCAGGGTTTTCTTGCCCGATGGAATGTGCGGGAACTGTCGGCAATGTCGGTTTAATGGCCATTTTTGTAACAATGGGGCCGATTGCTTGCCTGGCCGAGTTTTGATAAAATGAAACATGTAGACCAGGAGCCCAGAAGGTTTATTCAAGTGAATAGCGCCGAAGCAACTGACCACGTGGGTTGAAAGGGTTCTACCCCCACATCACAAAAATGCATTGCTGCCGGGTCAGGGCCGGTGCTTTCCCGCCCAAATCGTCCAAAATAGGTACGCCATTACCGAAATTCCTATTTTCATCAATATCTGGAAAACTATACATGGCAGTATCACAAATCTGGTGTCTACACCCATGTTTTCATGGTCAATCATTATAAAAATGCATTTCTCCTTAGCCAGGGTTGTGTCTTTCCCGCCCAAAAGCACCCAAAGTGCCCAAAGTAAGGAAACCATTGCTGAAAATCCTATTTCCCTCAATATCTGGACAACTATACATGGGAGTATCACAAATCTGCTGTCTACACCCATGTTTTCATGGTCAAACATTACAAAAAGGCAGTTTTCTCCTTAGTAAGGGTCATATTTTTCCCGCCCAAAAGCGCCCAAAGTAAGGAAACAATTGCTGAAATCCTACTTTCCTCAATATCTGGAAAACTATACATGAGAATATCACAAATGATGTGTCTCCATCTAAGTTTTCATGGATAATCATTACATTGAGAAAATTATTGTGGTGCTTATAAACTATGTATTTCATCCAGAAATGTTCCTATCAGAGCCTATGAGTTCAAAGGTTCAGAGGTTCAAAACCTCTGACATTAATGAAGCCAGATACAAGGCATTAGTGGTGATAATGAGAAGGAGCCCCTTGCCAGAATCAAGAAGATAAACTGTGCTTCTCTTCCCCCGTGCAGCAAGACACTTGGTAATCATATCAAAAGAGCCCGATATGTGGCAAGAATCTGGAAGAGGGCTGACCAGACTGATCCAACAGGTGGGGCAAGTCCCACAGACTATGGATGGAAGTTGACTCAAAACTGCCTTGAACCAGATTGGTACCCAGGAAGTGCAGCACCAGAGTCCCTCACAGGCCTACCTACGGATGACTGAGACAGAGTTGGAGCGGCTTCCATAGATGACGAGGAATCAGACGTCGATAGTACTTGGAGTGAGGACAGCAATACTAGTGATGAGAGTGACGGAGTAGACACGTAAAAATGCAGAGATGTCAGAACAACTAGTGTCATTGAACAGTACTATTTTCCTTCTGAAGGACAATGACTCTGCAAGTTGTGAGTTAAGGACACAAGTTTTTTTTTTTTTTTTTTTTTTTGTATACAAGATCGAGGCTCGTGAAAGAGCAAACATTAATCACACAAAAAGACAAACCGACACACAAAACACAAGGGGAGCGGCAGACAAGATGGGGAGAGAGGGTGGAGGACACAAAAGAGAGGGGGAAGAAGGGGAAGGACACAAACACAACATTTGAGAGCAGGGACATCGGGAGGACTTGGGGGGAGGTGGGAGAGGATTAAAACATATGAACACTGCAAGGACTCTGGGGTGAATTACCGGGGGTAGAAAAGATCAAGGTTTTCGATGGGGGAAGATAAGAGATGGTGGTGAACAGCTATTTTAAAGACCTGGAGGGAGGAGTGGGATTGAAGGGAGTGGGGGAGTTTGTTCCAGAGGCGGGAGAAAAGGGGAATGAAAGAGTGAAGGTGAGCAGAGAGCCTAGACTTTGGCAGTTTAACCATAAGAGGGTTGCAGGCAGATCTTGTGCGACCTGAAGGAATATTGGGGGGACAGAGCACAGAGAGAGCTGAGGGAGCAAGGCCGGAGAGGAGTCGGTAGAAGACAGAAAGACCACCAACCTGCCTGTGGTGAGTGAGTGAAAGGCCCTCGGCGTTGACTACATCGCAGGAGATTCCAATGATTCTGAAAGCTTTGGCCTCAACAGCGTGAAGCCAAGCAAGGTGTGAGGCAGGAGCACCAGCCCAGAGGGGGGAACAGTATTCCATTGAGCTGCGGATGAAAGCCTTGTATGTGGTGAGGAGCTCAGGTGTGCCAAGGAAGGACTTCGCACGACGGAGGATGCCCAGTCGGCGACTGGCTTTGGAGGCCAGCTTGGAAATGTGGTTTTCCCAAGAAAGATCATGGCAGATAGTGAGACCCAAAAGCTTGAGCGACAGAACTTCTTGGAGAGGATTGTTGAGAAAGTAGATGGGAGGGTTGTCCAGTCGGTCCTTTCGGAGAGACATTGTAAGAGACATACATGATATACATGAGAGACATACATTTCGGAGAGACATACATGATAATACATATGGTATTATCATGTATGGATGGAAATACCATAATACACCATTGTTGAGGTAATGCATGGTGAACTAGATATTTTAAACACTGTAAATGTTGTCAATGTAATGACTGACCATGAAAACATGGGTGTAGACATGTCATTTGTGACTTTAAACACTTTTCTTGCACAACGTTTCTAAAAATGTTTAAAACCTAAACACAAATGTCAAATTCATAAACACCATCTGTTTAATAAACACAAGCGATCAACTTCCTAAACATGTTTAGCATAAATTTAAACTTGTTTAGAAACGTGGTGCAGGATAGTGTTTAGAAAAGTGTTTAAAGTCTAAACACTGTTTTTGCATATGGTATTATCATGTATAGTTTTCCAGATAATTAGGAAAGTTTTTTTTTTTTTAACAATGGTATCCTTACTTTGGGCGCTTTTGGGCTTGACCAAGGAGAAATGCATTTCTATAATGATTGACCATGAAAACATGGGTGTAGACACCAGATTTGTGATACTGCCATGTATAGTTTTCCAGATATTGATGAAAATAGGATTTTCGGTAATGGCGTCCCTATTTTGGGCGATTTGGGCGGGAAGGCACCGGCCCTGACCCGGCAGCAATGCATTTTTGTGATGTGGGGGTAGAACCCTTTCAACCCACGTGGTCAGTTGCTTCGGCGCTTTTCACTTGAATAAACCTTCTGGGCTCCTGGTCTAATAAGGGACAAATCACAGGGGCAATTACACACTGGGGATTATCCTTAAGCCCTACCTAATTATCATAGCTCCACCCCTCGTATGGAGACACATATACGATGTTATGCTCTACCGATTCCCTACTTATGTACGTCGAGGTGGGCTTCTTCTTCGCGTCACATGGTCCATGCTAAACTAAACATTCCAAACTTTCCTAAGGTATTTCATCTCTACCCCCCCACAAACGTAACAATATTGTATACTTAATGTTTGTGTGGCTCAAAAAGTAAACTCAATGAATCATGATGGCCATTCATGCATGAAGGGAAACACTCTGCCTTACCTGGGTGTCCTGCTTGCAGCAATACAGAGCGCCGCAACGAGCCATAGCTGTTTGAACTGATCCTACATCAAGCAGAAATACTGAAGTGGAACCTATTGAAGTCAAACTCGAGTTACCTATAGCCAGGTGGTGATACTTGCCATGTTCACATCTTTAAAATAAGTCATGAGCACTCACAGGATTTCGGTTTCAAGATGTGAAGGTAAAAGATTGCAAATTTCTTGCTCCGAATCAATGTCACCCGCACTCAGTTTGTGCTTCTGCCAAAGCTGTCTACGGTGAGTGCGCTTGCCCTATAATGAAACACCAATTTAACGACATGTCAAAATCGTATGAAAGCAGCCTCAAAAGTATAGGACAGGTGGGGTGAAAACGTGCAGTGTTTCTGGTGTGGGTATATAGACTACCATGGCCGACTGAGTGAAAGCTGATGATGGAATCTATCAATTTGCAGTTGTTGACATCAAATCCTTCCTTTTCTCCAACGGCCTCATCCCTGTTCATCATTTCGGATTTAAACCAGGTGGATATGGATGGAGGTCTTCATTGTCAGACATGAGATCAGGGCCCTTTCTCTAGACATATTTTGAGCCTCTGATGGTCTGGCGCTCTCCAAACTTTCTCTTCTGGCATCCAATGCCACCTTTGTTCACCACCATCTCAGATCATCCCCCATTCATAATCATAATCTTTTTTTTTTTTTTACCGCCGTAACCCCTCTCACTCTACCTCCTTCCAAGCTTCTAGTTTTTTCCTTCCTGAGAATTTGCATCTGGATCCATCTTTCCAACCGCGTCCTTCCCTATCCCACATTCCTTAGTTATTATTTATTCTTCTTATTTATTGTTTGTTTATTAATTATTTGTTTATTACCTTTTCACTCGCGAAGCGAAAATCAGGCAGGGTTAGGCATTCGGTTACGTGCGTGTGTACGTGTGGCGTACATGCGAGTCTGCATTTAAAAAATCCATTTTCTCAGCAACAGTTGGTCCGATTGACACGAAATTTTAGCAAAGGATCGCCTGCAACAGTAGAATTTTTTCTCATAATTATGACGTCATAGGTCACGTGGTGCAGACGCCATCTTGGAAAAGCTTTGCACCTCTATATCTCCCAAACCGCTCAAGGGAAAAAGTTGAAACAAGGCTCATTGTCAAGTACTCCACATGGGGATTAAGATATGTTGATGTGTCATTGGTGCCTTCATTATGACGTCATAATATGACAAGTACAACGCTTTATCTGATCAGTATGAAAAAATATTTTTCCTCTGTAACTGTAAGTCTGATGGACACGAAATTTGTACCAAAGGAGCACCTTCTGTTGTAGAATATTTTAATGATAATTATGACGTCATAGGTCACGTGATACAGGCGCCATCTTAGAAAAACTGAAAAAAGTTACACCTCTATATCTCCAAAACCGCTCTATGGATTTTTTTAAACGTGGCTCATTGTGAAGAACTCCACATGGGGAATAGGTGTTAACAATGACGTCATTGGTGTCCTAATTATGACGTCATAATTTGACAGGGACAATGCTTAGTCTGATCATTTTGAAATTCATTGAGTGTGATTTATACAACAATTATATTGGAGAGTATAAATTGATGATGTATTCACTCACATGGTCTGGCAGCCATATTGGATCAAAGAAAAAAACCGTTCAAAAGCAGAAGAGTTCGCTCACACCAAGTTGACTGCATAGGGTAAGTATTCTATGAATACCATCTAGTAAATGTATTCATTTATTATTTATTAATTATTAATTATTTATTCTTATTTGTTTATTATTATTTAATGAAATATTTTATTCTTTATCTTATTTATTTATTTAGTAATTATTTATTGTTATTTATTTATTCTTTATTTATTGTTATTTATTCTTCCCCACATTCCTTATTTATTCAAGATTCCCTCTATTTTGCCCTCTGTCCTGCTTTTGGTGTGTTCCCACATGCTGTCTTTCTACTGTTCCTTAACTCCACCACCGACGGTGGACGGAAGTTATGTTTTCACCTCTGTCTGTCTGCCTGTTTGTTTGTTACTTGCGAAAATCGAAGATTTTTCAAGTATAATGGTTGGTCTTGTACGTTATTCTGTCTGTCAATCGCCAACAGGTCACAATTCATTTACTTATTTTTTGGAACACAAAGTCGAGGCTCGTGTAAGAGCTAACACATTAAACATATAATAAAGGGAGCGGAGACAAGAAGGGGAGAGAAAGGGAAGCACAACAGTACAGAACAGGGAGATCGGAAGATCTGTGGAAGGGAGAGAACTGGGGCAGGGTACACGGGATAAACAAGATGGACACTACAAGGACTTTCAGGAAAGAAAACGGAATTTGAAGGAGGTTGGGTTTGGGGTGTATTAACGGGGGTAGAAAAGATCAAGGTTTTGGATGGGGGGAAATAAGAGATGGTGGTGAACAGCTGTTTTGAAGACCTGGATGGAGGAGTGCGATTGAAGGGAGTGGGGGAGTTTGTTCCAGATGTGGGAGTAAAGAGGAATGAAAGAGTGAAGGTGAGCAGAAAGTCTTGATTTTGGCAGTATCACCAGAAGAGGGTTGCTGGCAGATCTTGTGCGTCCTGCAGAAATATTTGGGGGACAGAGCACAGAGAGAGCTGGGGGAGCAAGGCCGGAGAGGAGTCGGTAGAAGACAGAAAGACCACCAAGCTGCCTGCAGTGAGTGAGTGAAAGGCCCTCGGAGTTAGCTTCATCGCAGGAGATTCCAATGATTCTGAAAGCTTTGGTTTCCACAGCGTGAAGCTAAGCTAGGTGTGAGGCAGGAGCACCAGCCCAGAGAGGAGAGCAGTATTCCATGAAGATGAAAGCCTTGTATGTGGTGAGGAGCTCAGAAGTGCACAGAAAGGACTTCACACGACGGAGGATGCCCAGTCGATGACTGGCTTTGGAGGCCAGCTTGGAAATGTGATTTTCCCAGGAAAGATCATGGCAGATAGTGAGACCCAAAAGCTTGAGTGAGAGAACTTCGTCGAGAGGATTGTTCAGAAAGTAGATGGTAAGGTTTTCCAGATGGTATTTTCGGAGAGATATAGTAAGAGTGTGAGATGTGTCATGTTTGAAAGACGTGTTCCACTTGTTTGACCAGTTTGTGATATTTTCCAGATCTACAGAGAGTGAGGAGGCTGCAGACTGCCGATCTGAGGGATGAGGAATGGAGCGGCAGAGAGTGGAGTCATCAGCAAAAATATAGAGAGGATTTTCCAGAGTCAGAGAGATCATTAATGAAGACCAGAAAAAGCACAGGGCCCAGAACACTGCCTTGGGGAACTCCAGCCTGGACAGGAAGAGGAGATGAGAGAATTTTTTTTATATATTTTTTTGTATACAAGATCGAGGCTCGTGAAAGAGCGAACATTAATCACACAGAGAGACAAACAGACACATAAAACAAATAACATCGGGAGCGGTAGACAAGATGGGGAGAGAGGGGGAAGGACACAAACACAACATTTGAGAGCAGGGACCGAGAGACATGGAGACATCGAGAGAACTGTGGGAGGGAGAGGGCTTTGGGGGGGAGGCATGGAAGCGGGGGGGTGTGGAAGGGGGGGAAAATTCCATTAGAAAATTCCATTTAGAACCACACATTGACTACGACAGGAGAGGAAGTCCACGAGCCATGAATGGGGATTTCCATAGATACCGTAAGAGGAGAGTTTGGTGAGCACAGCTGGGTGCCAGACTGTACCAAAGGCATGAGATATGTCAAATATGTCAAGGGAGCTTGGCTCTGAATTCCTGTTTGGCATTTTAACCGATCCTTTTTTTTTTAATCTTGAATTTTTAAACCGAATTTTAAATCGATCTTCAAGAAATCTTACCAAAAGGCAGAGTTGGTCATAAGCAAGAAGCCTATTGATTTTGAGGTCAAATGTTCAACATAGGCCAAAGGTCACCAACAATGTCAAATTTCTAAAATCATCAATTTTCATCTGATTGACTTGAAATTTCAGGCGGATTTGCACATCAGGTCTGCATATTTTACCACCAATTATTTTTGAGGTCAACATCAGCCAAAAGGTCAACATAGGGCAAAGGTTAACAACTTATTTTAGGGATTTTGCAAGTATCGTGTTGTGCACAACATACAGTGCATTCAGAAAGTATTCAGACCCCTTCACTTTTTTCACATTTTGTTATGTCGCAGCTTCATGCTGAAATCGTATAAATTCATTTTTTCCCTCATCAATCTACACTCAATACCCCAATACCCCATAATGACAAAGAGAAAACAGGATTTTAGAAAGTTTTGCAAATTTATTAAAAGAAAAAACTGAAATATCACATTTACATAAGTATTCAGACCCTTTGCTGTGACACTTGAAATTTAGCTCAGGTGCCTCCCATTTCTCTTGATCATCTTTGAGATGTTTCTACACCTTGATTGGAGTCTACCTGTGGTAAATTCAATTGATTGGACATGATTTAGAAAGGCACACACCTGTCTATATAAGGTCTCACAGCTGACAATGCATATCAGACCAAAAACCAAGCCATGAGGTCGAAGGAACTGCCTACAGAGCTCAGAGACAGGATTGTGTCGAGGCACAGATCTGGGGAAGCCTACAAAAAAAAAATCTGCTGCATTGAAGGTTCCCAAGAGCACAGTGGCCTCGATAATTCTTAAATGGAAGAAGTTTGGAACAACCAGGACTCTTCCTAAAGCTGGCCGCCCGGCCAAACTGAGCAATCTGGGGAGAAGGGCCTTGGTAAGAGAGGTGACCAAGAACCCGATGGTCACTCTGGCTGGGCTCCAGAGATCCTGTGTGGAGATGGGAGAAACTTCCAGAAGGACAACCATCACTGCAACACTCCACCGATCTGGGCTTTATGGCAGAGTGGCCAGACGGAAGCCTCTCCTCAGTGAAAGACACATGAAAGCCCATGGCATGAAAGTCCGTGACCCTAAAGGGCGAACCCAGGTCGGTAACTGCGAGCTTTACATACACTTATGACTGTATCTGAACTAAGATCAAAATTATGCTCTGTCAGATGGTTCTTCCGAGAGCTTGACAGGCTGAGCGTCCGTACATCACGGTGACGTCATTACGTGCGCTAATTGGCTGGAGAACTGAAATTATATTTAGATTGGTTACTCCCGGCCGCATCCAGGTGATTCCATATAATGAGTGGATACCAGAGATAATGTACTGTGTGGCAGACGGTGCTTATCGCTCCCATTAAGGTACAGCGATAGCTGAATGGGATACCTTAATGACGGTTCACCACTGATGGTATGAAATTGCATAATAACTGATATATATATATATATATATATATATATATACTGTATATATATATATATATATATATATATATATTGTTACGGTTTTTAGAACCTTCACTGGTAAATTTTAGTAAATGTTTCCCTTATAAATGTTCCCCTGTAAATATCCCCATCAATTGGTTTGTTAAAGATCGCACCCTAGTTAGTCCATGTACAACACGTTGCGAACCATAGGACCTCTCCATAGTTATTTCATTATTTTGTGTTTCAGTTAAGGATCTGTTCCCAGTAGTTGAATCTGCGTTGCATTAATGAAATAAGAGTAGGCTCCAAAGTTCCATTCAAAAGCGGTGCGAGTGGTTTTCTATCTCCCCACAAGACGCCATTGCCCATGTGCTTCATCTCGGAGAAGAAGGGGGAGGAGTCCTCAGAGCTCCAGGAATAAGGTGTGGCCCCGTCAACGCACCATCAGGGGGCGGAGCCGGTGAGCCCTCGCGACCAATCAGGGCCGAGGCGAGCTCACCGGTGGGTGTATCCTAAAAGCCGCGGCTTGATACGCAAAAACCCAATATAAGCGCCGTGCGCGGACTACTTGAAAATGAGTGGTTGGGGAAGGCAGAGAGAGATGCGTGAGAAGGTACGAGTCGGGTGAGAAGGTACCAGTTGAGTGAGAGGGTTCAAGAGAGTCGGAGAGAGAGACGCGTGAGAAGACGGAGCATCCAAATCCCATCGCTATATGCAACGTCCGCTCGCGGTGAACGATATGCGCTCGCTGCCTGCCAGGGTTTTCCCACCACGACGCGAGTCGACTCCTGGAGCCGGACCTCGACGCCTACCATCTGCCTGGGCCTTCTCATCCCTTCTTCCAGTCATTCCTGCCTGCCATTCCCTGTCGTGTAAGTCTGTTTGTCTGTCCTGTTTGTTGTCCTGGGGAATAATATAATACTGCTTAAGGCTGCCCTGTGTCTTCTTCTTCTTCTGTATATTACTTTCGTTCCTCCTCTTCTTTGGTTTTGTACATAATTAATAAATGACACCTGTTCCTTCTTATTCTTTGGGTTTTCCTCTCACCCGGTTGCTTTAGTGTTTTCCGTGATTGAATACCTGTGGCACGATTTGGCCAATGCTCGGAATCGGGTTAGTCCTTTGTTAATGGCTCGAGCTGCGGATTGCTAAACCGCTTTGCAAATACCATCTTGTCCGTGGTCCGAGCGGTACTTGTCTCCCTGTTTTGCGGAGGGATTGGTAAAGGTATTCGGGAGAACACCTTGACCAATAACCCTGACCAATTTCACCCCGCAAAAGAGCGTTACAAGTACCAGGACCAGAGACGGCCAGCTTAACAGGCCAAGGGGGATTAACCCCCCCTTGCTAAGGGAAGTGCCGTCTCTGAGATCCATAACAATATAAACATACTGTATATATATTATATATATAATATATTATATATATTATATATATATATATATATATATATATATATATATATATATATATATATATATATATATATATATATATACATGTCATATATATATATATATATATATATATATATATCATATATATATATCATATATATATATATATAATATATATAAGTATAAATAGCGCGATACCTCAAAAAATTATGGATGAGTTGTGACAAAACTTGGTGGTTCTGTGACAAAAACAAGCTGATTCGATTCTGGTTCAGGTCCGAATCCACATCCGGCCTATCAGTGTGAGAGAATGAGAGGCACTTGTAAGGAGCTATTTCCACTTGCTTTGCTCTCATAATCTCAGTACAATTCCAATTTCAGAAATAGCAGTTGTTTCCATATAGAGTCTAGACATTCCGGCCAGGAGTCAAGATCTTTTCAGGTACAAATGTTTCTGTGATGGTACAAGTGTCTGCTGTCCACTACACAGTTTTCTTTTTTCATATTTGAATTATATTTTTTTTGCAGTAATCTTTCTCATGGAGGAGCTAAACGACAGAGGGCAGCAGGTTCACAGACTGAGAGGGAGCATATGAGTGGGAGTGTGTCAGAAGTTGATGTAGTTGGGGTGAACAGATCAGAGATTGGTACAGGATTAAACATGAGGTGATGACGGGATGGCAAGCACCCTTGAAGGACTGGAGGGAGGGCTGAGATACAACAGGTGCAGGTGGTCAGTTCCACAGATGATTGGATAGAGGGGTGAAGGAATAGAGGTGAGCATTCATCTTGGAATTTGGGAGAGTAATCAGGTGTGAGATTCTGGAGGAAATGTATTGCCTGGTGGAGGGCAGTGGGTGAGAAGATCAGAGGAGCTCGGCCAGGATACGGGAACAAAAGTTGTCATTGTTGGACTTAAGCTGGACAGACAGTTTGACATTTTTGTAATTCGAGCTGCAGCAAAAGTAAAACAATTTTGTGAGAATAAATTTGGGGCAAGAGGTGATTGTTAAAAAAAAAAAAACAGATTCTAAATCTTATTGGGATTTTGAGTTGTGCTCCATTTTCATTGGGAGCATTTTAGTGCTTATCGTAAGATGTCCTCAGGGCATTGAGTAAATCAAAATATGTGGACTCGTATCACATTGAAACCAAACTAGATTTCCTCCTCGTTGAAGGTTATTAATGAGCCAGATGGGTTTCAACTGAAAATCCAATGGTAATTCAGTGACAATCTTCGGTTGGCAGGTGAGAATCCAAAATTCTTAACACAAGTGGCATGGATGGAAGCCATAACCACCTGTATGTCAGTCCATGTACTGGTACGATGACGTATCATGCAGACAGTCCGAGAGGATGGTGTGGAGGTAACCCAGCCAACACAACAACGTTCGGCCAACGTAATTTTATCCCGGCAGGCCAGTGGTGGGTTGACGTTGGAAGGGAGCGCTGGAGCAACGTTGGAATAAAGTGGAATTCCATTGGAATTCCGTTGGAATGAAGTGTTGCCCTATCTCACCCTCTCTCTGCTCTCGTCACCCTCTCTTTTGCTCAAGGTCATCTGCATCAGCTCGGAAATCAGCAAACATTACCGCTGTACACAAAAAAGGTGCAAAAAACAGATCCTTGCAACTACAGATCAATCAGCCTGCTCCCAATAATCAGCAAGATCATGGAATCCATCATCGCTTCTGAGAATGCGATGAAGCGAAGGGAAGGAGAGGGGGGAGGGGGAGGGGGAGGGATGGGAGAGGAGAGGGGTGGGAGGGGGGAGGGGGGAGGAGAGGGGTAGGGGGGAGGGGGGGAGGGGAGGGGGAGAGGGGAAGGCGCGCAAATCGTCGAATCAGCGCGCTGCTCTGCCACCGATTCAGATTACGTGTATAATATTCCTCGCTGAAAAAAAATATGGATCTACAGATGAAAGAAAAAAAAACCTATGTGGTGTGAATGGCAATGTTCCTCGCTGAAATGTGAAAAAACGCAATTGCTTTTCGCTCTGAAATACGTGCGAACGCGTAACTGAGTTAATGGCGGCAAGGAACATCACGTGATCGCTCTGAGCGAATCAGCGCGCTGCTCTGCGACCGGTCAGATTCCGTGCATAATATTCCTCGCTGAAATGCGCTGAGGTAAAAATATGGTTAAAAAATATTATGAAATCAATTTTTAGGTCGGCCATGTTCTTCCCAGGCTCAATGGCCATGTCTGTGCCAAATATCAAGTACGTGAGCCTCTCCGTTTAGGAGTCTATCGGTAACATTACACACACACACACACACACACACACACACACACACACACACACACACACACACACACAAACTGTGTTTTATATATATATATATATATATATATATATATATATATATATATATATATATATATATGTGTTGGCACAACGTTGTTGTGTTAGCTGGGAGCACGCTTCTTTTTGAGCCATCTTGTCTGATTTTGATTCTCGGCCCGACTATATACTGTTGTGTTTGTGTTTTGCAGACAGTCTTGTTTCGAAAAACTACATGCTGTCCCTCAGATGGACGTGAAGCTGATATGTCTGCTAGAATTACCTGCTGCGTATTTTAAAATGCCATGGTGTCTTTTGCAAAGACCCTGTCGAGGTATCGTCTGCACCCTGGCAAAATTCCAAATTCCAGCCAAAACTGTGATTAGCAAGTTGTTGGGTCTTCTCGGATATTCCCTCACACTATATTGTTACAGACGCGGCTTTTAGATGTTATATTGACCGAGCGGTGGTGTATTTAACCGCGTCCGAACAGTTACTCCCCGATTAGAACCCGATTCCACCCGACATTGACCAGGTCGCCCCACAGATATTCAATCGGGAAACCTCTAAAGCGACCGAAAGAGAATGAAAAAGAAGAAGAAGAAGAATACGGAGGAAGAACAGATTTATTATACACACACAGCAATGGATGGAAGAAGCAGTAACACAGCGAATCATTAACTTACACTATTCATTTTTACTTAACCCCAAGACAACGAGCAGGACAGGACGTTCACACTTACACAGGGGATAATGCAGGCAGGTAGGGCTTGAGGTGGATTGCTTGAGAGGGAGCAAAGTCGGGAGGCAGCAGCTCGCAATTCCTCGCGGTTTTGGCGGGAAACCCTCCGTCGTGTATCCGCTGCGGTAGACGTCACGCGCTGGTTCGGCACACCTGCTCCTCTTCTTGTGGTGGAGCCGTCTCCCTCCTTTCAGCGCGTCTCTCCAAAGCTGGTTTCCTTGCCGAGTACCTCTCCTCTTTGGCTTGGAGCGTTTCGCATCTCACCGCTCCTCTTGCTGCAGCCTCTTTGCTCATCTCCCAGGTCATCTCCCAAGGCCTCTGGTAAAGCAGTCCCTTACAGTCGCTTTTATCACCTCGGGCGAAATCAAGCCGCCGGCTCCGAGGGCACGCCTACCAGGTCGCTCACCGCGGTGCTGATTGGCTGTTAGGCCTGGCTCACTCCTCCCCCCTTATGACGAGGTGGAGACACGCCTTTCTTCCCCAACCCTACCTCGTGGCCAATGGTGGTTGAAGAAAACCGCCCAAAATGCGGAAGGCAATTGGAAGGGAGGTTTTGGGGAAATTGGAAGGGCCTACGCTTATTTTGTTTGATACAATGCAAAGTCAATCTAGTGGGAAACACATATTTAGCCTACATGGAATAAGGAAATACATTATTTAAAAGATATATCGTGACCTGCGTGTAAGTTTCATGGAATTAACTAGGAGGCTGACTGCGACCATTATTTACATTAACAGGGTGTTACCGTACTTTTGTAACGTTCACATTGTAACGTTTCCACATTCGTTACACTGCACCCTCCTTTCTTCAGGCCCGTCCTCGGGCCTACTAAACTTTAACTTAGTGTGACACGTAGGTGTAATTCCCTCTACAATTAACCTGACCCTGAGTGTGACAATTTTAAAACACAAATAAGTATGTCACCCTATTGCATTGCACCCTGTCTAACAGACTCAAGCCCACAGCTAACCGAATTACGGAATTATTCTCAAACTATACATTTGGATTATTGTGGGGAGCATTGTGGGGAGCATTATTTACAATGACGTGATTTCTTATTTACAACGCAACCCAGGACCTGTGTTTTTTTTGTTTTTTTTTTCTTAGGGAACAAGAAAAAGAAATTCCTGTTGGGAGGGAGGAGACAGCACGCATTGCATCGATGCACCAGTACCAATACCACCAAAGCACCCAAAAGCACCAAAAGCACCACAAAGCACCAAAAGCACCACAAAGCACCAAAAGCACCACCCGGTGCGCAGTCACCATGGTTCATAATAAACACAACAAAACAACTGGTGGTGGTCTTCTCTTTCTCTGCTGGGCCGATGTTCTTCCCGACGTCTTCTGGCTTCATGTGGCCTATTTGGACATAATAAAAAGCACAACTTGTGTTCGTTTTTATTTAGGGCCTCAGGGGCCAACTAAGGGTGGTCCACCTGTTTGGCATAGGTGCCACCTTACCGAGGTCCGCAAGCAAGATTCCCTGGCCACTATGGCCGGTCTCCAACAGAGGTGCCCTGCCCCAGAACCTGGGGTCCATCAAGTGGTACTTGGCCGCAGAACAGCGGTCCATAAAGTGGTACATCAACGCAATGCATGCTGGTTCTGGGAATCTCGGGCGCACAATGGCCACCTCACGCACGCTCCCCTCGGCACCCAATGGCGCACAGGTCATGTGGGAGACAAAAGAAAGACAATTGAGCGAGGGGTAAGGTCACAAGGGTACACGTCAATAAGGCAATGCAAGGCGAAATGCGTACGGAGGGCGAAGTGAGAAAGCTCGTCCCTACCGTACGTCACCCCCCTGTCACCTACCCTACCCTTGCCCTTGCCCTTACCCCATATGTACAAAATCTACACATTACCAATTCGTCACTACTGTCACGTCTTCCCCATATTTCCCCTATACCAAATTCGTCACCACAATCCCTCTACTTCAAAATTTGCCATCACCAACTCATCATCAATCCTCATAAGGAGGGAGAGATGGAATTACGCACAATGTCACACCCACGTCATGATGCGTCTCACAATCCAAACATTTGCATCATAAAAAATAATCAAAACATGGCATGGTGTGGAGTACCTGTCACCTCAGGTGAGTGGATGCAGATGGTGCGAGGAGATCCTTCATCCTAACTATTTTCTAAATGACTTTAACACACTTTACACTACCCGGGGTCTTTCCCTGCCAATTCATTGGCCAACTTACACTATGGGTTCTAAAAACCAATTCCCATTGACCAAACTGTGGTGCCTCTCAATTTGGGGTCTCACTCCCCCGATTCATCTCCCGGTGCTCTCGCACAATTTCTGGGCTGCGACGTCTAGCTCTCCCAACAGGTCTACCCACCTGCACACCTCCACCACTGTAGTTGCCACCCGAGCTTACCTAGCTCCTCACCCTAACCTAACTAACTGGGGACAGCCCCTCTCCTGGCTCTGTCACCCCATGGTGCCCTCTGGCACTGGGCTACCCGGGTCCGTCCTCCGGATCCTCGGGCCCCATCCACAACAACTACTACCGGCTCCCAGAGCCCACCTGCGGCCTCACCTGGCCGACATCCTCACAGTGGTGGAGTGCCCAAACCAACTACACACACTAACAGGCTACACGCCCAGCCATTTCCACAACACTAATGCACCCATCCACATACCATTCTGCCACCCGCACCACAGATGCCAATATCCAACCACAATTTACCTGTACCCTCTACCTAACACTTACACTACCCGCCCCGGGTATCCGTGATGGGGGTCCACTCTTCCCCCATTCACACCTTCGCACCATCCACTCCACTCCACAATTTCCACCATTCTCACTCCACGACCATCCATTCCAATACTCCAGATATTCCACACTACCATTTATTCCACACAGCCACATACACCTGTTGTTGCACACCTGTGCCCTCACACCTGGTGCCACCTGCACCCTCCTTTCTTCCTGGACCATTTGGTCAACACAACACGCAATCACCACTACTCCCTCATACACGGCTCCACACACCTGTTCAGTTGCACACCTGTGCAATCACACTTGTTCCATTCTCACCTGTTCAATCCTCACACACACGGCATCATCTCAGCTAACTACTCCCCTCTGAAACTTGCGCTTCCCAGTCGTCCCTTTAAACTATTGCGCTCCCACGTCATTATAATCCACACTAATCTACCTGCGTCCCCACTACAGGTATCAGTCACTAACTAACCTTAACGTCACCTAATGTCATCTTCGCTAGATCCCTACAATTATCCAAGCCCTCCCTGGCTCGGTTGTCATAGCCACCCCATAAACTATTGCGCATTTGCCCCCACTGTGAGGGATGGTGGATTTGCCATCCCACCACATCGGGGGTCTCTCACTATCAATTTTGTTCGTCCAGATTCCAACCAATTCAAAAATTTTCCATTTACTGCCAATTCTACTCACTTTTCTAAATTTCGTTTTAAATCACTATCACTATCACCATCACCCGTCTACTTATTACATCCTCTCGGTGCGCCAATTCACGTCTACAGCCCGGCTTCGTACAGCCGAGCAATGAACGCGGATTCTTTTGTGCCGGCGGCTGGATGCATCCCGCATTCGGGGCAGGGGCGGGGGCTTACCCGGGCCGAGATCCCACGCACCACCTCGGCGTGGAGCCATCCAATGTCCCGATCTCGACCTGCCGGCACGTCTCAACAAAACGTGGTCGCCATGACGACCCTTCCTATCCATCTGCCCGCTCCGCCTCGTGGAGCCCGGACGCGGCCGTTCCAAGCGAGGCACAGCGTGGATCGCGTACGGCGGTTCTTTCGAAACCGCCGTGGTTCGGATCCCCGCTGGTCCTCGCGGCACGCGAAGCTGCCCGACGCGCACCGAGGGCCCGATTCGGCTATAAGTCGCCCTAACCGCTAAACCGGTTACCGTCGACGCTTCACCTGGACGCTTACATGCATACGCTACCCCTTTCTTGCTCATACATGCAGCCGTCTCCCTGCTCTTGGTCGTACCTTCTCTAACACACCTCGGTATACTCATTCCGCTCACCGACTTGGTCACACACCTGACCAACGAACACCTTGGCACACATTCGTCGCTCGCACACCTCACCAACACACCTCTTCGCGCCCCTTTCTCGGTCACCTCCTTTGTGACAATCACAGGTGTGCTCTCACCCGCACACCCAACCGCGTGCCTCACGACCAACTCAAGTGTGCATCCCCACACACGCTCTACCATTCCAGGTGTGCATCCTTCCATTCCAGGTGTACATCCTCGCTCACCTGTCACAACCAACTCACGCTCCGTTTCACTCTCACTACTCTCACCTCCACTCTCGACGGCACACTCTTTCCTCATGCACATGTCCGTTACACACCTTTCTCGCGCACACCCTCCCGTTACATCCTCTGTAACACTCACCACAGGCGTACACTTCCTCGTTACATCCTCTGTAACACTCACCACCGGTGTACACTCTCTCGTTACATCCTCTGTAACACTCACCACAGGTGTACACTCTCTCGTTACTTCCTCCGTAACACTCACCACACCGCGCTTCCATGTACCCCCTCGCACACGCGCTTCGACCAACTCACTCTTGACGGCACACTCACTCCTCGGCGTGCACTTTTTCCTCACACACCCCATGGTCGGACATTCTCGCACACCTCTTTTTTCGCACACCTGACCTGTCACACACTTCACCAACGGCCTTTCACGAACACCCGGATCCAAACCAATCCCCAAGCCGACTGAAGCTTTCCTCACATCATATACATTGCCACTCACCTCCGTACTTCGTCTCCGCACCTCCTTTGCCACCTGCAAACTCTTTATTTGGTTAGTGAGCATCACATCATGAGTTGAGCACCGACCTTGCACATATTCCATCACCTCCTCCTGGATTTCTCTCTTAGTTTCTGTCCGTCCCTTCTTAATTTCACTCACCTCTTCTTCCACTTCCTCTAATTTTTGTTTAACCTCTTTTATTTCTCGGTGCGTCTCCTCAAGTTCGTCCTCTAAGGCTACCTTAACCGTTTCGATGTGCGTCCTCACCTCTCGGTCCTTTGTCTCCATTATCTCTGTCACCTCGTCCACCCTCATTGTCAGTTCCTCACGTACCATCTGACATTGCCTCTGTGTCGCTATTAATTCGTTTTTAATTTCTTTTTGTGTCGCCTTTAACCCTCCTAGTACCGCAGTGTTCTTTTGAACCTGCTCCACTAGTTCTTTTTGTCCCTCCGTCAGCTGTTCCACCTCCTCCGTCAGATCTTCTATTCCCCCTTGTAACTTAGCCGTATTATTCCTCACTTCTTTCTCCATACGCTTCTCACCTCGCTTTACCTCCTCGCGTAGCCCCGAAACCTCCTCACTTACCCCTCGTCGTATTTCCTCCATCTCTTTTGTAGATGCCACCTCATCTGTCCCAATTCATCCCTCTGAGCATCCAGTTTGGTTTCTACCCCGATTTTCACCTCCTCTATCTGCTCTCCCATTTGTTTGATTTCCCTTGCAGATTGTTCCCCTATTTCCCGCAATTTGTCCTCCATCCTATTTTCTAACCCCATTAACCCATTTTTCATCCCCTCTATCTGATTCTCCTGGGCAGCCATTCTATTTTCCACCCCCGTTAACCCATGTTTCACCTCTTTTATCCCGTTGTCTAACCCCTCAAAATTATTGTCTAACTTCCCAAATTTCTTGTCTAATCCCTTAAAATTATTGTCTAACCCCTCACCGGTACCCCTCGCTTCGTCCCTCATTACCCCCATTTGGCCCTCCAATCGCTCACCCTGAGCATCCATCCGGTTCCCCATTACCCCCAATTGCTCACTCTGCAGTTTGAGGGACGCCTGCATTTGCACCATAAATTGCTCCATGAGGGCCTGCATTTGGGCCATCCCTCCCACTTGTGCAGCGGGTGCGGCCGCCGTAGCTATGTGCGAGGCGCCATTTTGTGCGTCTGATACTCCCTCAACCGCCTCCTCATTGCTCCCCTCCTCCCTTTCTTTCCCTAAGTCCTGGGTTACCCCTAACCCGTCTATTTCCCCCACCGACATCCGATCGCCTTGATTGTCCATGGCGCGATCTCAAAATTCGGGTTTTATAAAACAAAATAAATTTTGGCAGCTTGTAATTTTGAGCGCGTTAAGCGCGCTTCGGGTCCGATTTCGGGTCCGATCTCCCTCCTCGACACCAATTGTTACTCTAATAGTACAATTGGTGTTCCAAAATTTGGGCCTAACAAATTTAGTCCCAGGTCCGAATCCAACTCCTCGACACCAAATGTTACAGACGCGGCTTTTAGATGTTATATTGACCGAGCGGTGGTGTATTTAACCGCGTCCGAACAGTTACTCCCCGATTAGAACCCGATTCCACCCGACGTTGACCAGGTCGCCCCACAGATATTCAATCGGGAAACCTCTAAAGCGACCGAAAGAGAATGAAAAAGAAGAAGAAGAAGAATACGGAGGAAGAACAGATTTATTATACACACACAGCAATGGATGGAAGAAGCAGTAACACAGCAAATCGTTAACTTACACTATTCATTTTTACTTAACCCCAAGACAACGAGCAGGACAGGACGTTCACACTTACACAGGGGATAATGCAGGCAGGTAGGGCTTGAGGTGGATTGCTTGAGAGGGAGCAAAGTCGGGAGGCAGCAGCTCGCAATTCCTCGCGGTTTTGGCGGGAAACCCTTCGTCGTGTATCCGCTGCGGTAGACGTCACGCGCTGGTTCGGCACACCTGCTCCTCTTCTTGTGGTGGAGCCGTCTCCCTCCTTTCAGCGCGTCTCTCCAAAGCTGGTTTCCTTGCCGAGTACCTCTCCTCTTTGGCTTGGAGCGTTTCGCATCTCACCGCTCCTCTTGGTGCAGCCTCTTTGCTCATCTCCCAGGTCATCTCCCAAGGCCTCTGGTAAAGCAGTCCCTTACAGTCGCTTTTATCACCTCGGGCGAAATCAAGCCGCCGGCTCTGAGGGCACGCCTACCAGGTCGCTCACCGCGGTGCTGATTGGCTGTTAGGCCTGGCTCACTCCTCCCCCCTTATGACGAGGTGGAGACACGCCTTTCTTCCCCAACCCTACCTCGTGGCCAATGGTGGTTGAAGAAAACCGCCCAAAATGCGGAAGGCAATTGGAAGGGAGGTTTTGGGGAAATTGGAAGGGCCTACGCTTATTTTGTTTGATACAATGCAAAGTCAATCTAGTGGGAAACACATATTTAGCCTACATGGAATAAGGAAATACACTATTTAAAAGATATATCGTGACCTGCGTGTAAGTTTCATGGAATTAACTAGGAGGCCGACTGCGACCATTATTTACATTAACAGGGTGTTACCGTACTTTTGTAACGTTCACATTGTAACGTTTCCACATTCGTTACAATATATTACAATGCTTGCTATCTCAGTTCAGTTGCTGTGAGCGAAGCAGCTCCTACACTCTAAACGAATTCACTCACCCAGGTGTTCGCATGACATATTTCAAGAGTGATCTTCTGCCCTCAAAGGGCAACCCTAAACACTTGTTTTTGCTTTGGTCACCAACACACCTTTTTGTGGTTTTTGTTTGCATGGGCTGAGTCTCATAGCCGAGCTGCATACACAAATCACACATATACTCGTACATGAGACAACACCGGACACTGAGCGAGGACGAAGACCTCACCTTCCATTTCCACCTTCCATTACACTCTGGGTACCAGTGACGGGTACCATTATCATCTTTTTTGATGATGTCACTTTTATCTCTGAACTCAGTGGGGCAATTACGGAGGACTTTTCTCTTCCCAATGGATGCCAACCGATGATGCTGACTGTCAAGCAAGGAACAGCATGTACCGGTACGTTTTTAGTGTTTGGTATGGTGTATGACTGATCGGCCGGGGTTTGAACTAGCGACCTCTAAAACTTGGAGTGGATGATCACCACCGACCTCTCTAACTTGGAGTGGATGATCAACACTGACCTCTCAAACTTGGACTGGATGATCACCACCGACTTCTCAAACTTGGAGTGGATGATCACCACCGACCTCTCAAACTTGGACTGGATGATCACCACCGACTTCTCAAACTTTGACTGGATGATCACCACCGACCTCTCAAACTTGGAGTGGATGATCACCACCGACCTCTCAAACTTGGACTGGATGATCACCACCGACCTCTCAAACTTGGACTGGATGATCACCACCGACCGCTCAAACTTGGAGTGGATGATCACCACTGACCTCTCAAACTTGGACTGGATGAGCACCACAAACATCTCAAACTTGGTCTGGATGATCACCATCGACATCTCAAACTTGGAGTGGATGATCACCACCAACTTCTCAAACTTGGAGTGGATGATCACCACCGACCTCTCAAACTTAAACTTGGACTGGCTGATCACCACCGACCTCTCAAACTTAAACTGGATGAGCACCACCGACCTCTCAAACTTGGACTGGATGATCATCACCGACCTCTCAAACTTGGACTGGATGATCACCACCGACCTCTCAAACTTGGACTGGATGATCACCACCGACCTTTCAAACTTAAACTTGGACTGGATGATCACCACCGACCTCTCAAACTTAAACTTAGACTGGATGATCACCATCGACCTCTTTAACTTGGAGTGGAAGATCCCCACCGACCTCTCAAACTTGCACTGGATGATCACCACCGACCTCTCAAACTTGGAGTGGATGATCACCACCAACTTCTCAAACTTGGACTGGATGATCACCACCGACCTCTCAAACTTGGAGTGGGTAATCCCCACTGACCTCTCAAACTTGGAGTGGATGATCCCCACCGACCTCTCAAACTTGGAGTGGATGATCACCACTGACCTCTCAAACTTGGACTGGATGAACACCACCGACTTCTAAAACTTGGACTAGATATTCACCACCGATTTCTCCAATTTGGACTGGATGATCACCACCGACTTCTCAAACTTGGACTGGATGATCACCACCAACCTCTCAAAGTTGGACTGGATTATCACCACTGACTTCTCAAACGTGCACTGGATGATCACCACCAACCTCTCAAACTTGGACTGGATGATCACCACCGACCTCGCAAACATGGACTGGATGATCACCACCGACATCTCAAACTTGGACTGGATGATCACCATCGACCTCTCAAACTTGGATTGGATGTTCACCACCGACTTCTCATACTTGGACTGGATGTTCACCACCGACATCTCAAACTTGCACTGGATGATCACCATTGACCTCTCAAAATTGGAGTCAATGATCACCACCGACCTCTCAAACTTGGACTGGATGATCACCACCGACATCTCAGACTTGGACTGGATGATCACCATTGACCTCTCAAACTTGGATTGGATGTTCACCATGGACCTCTCAAATTTGGACTGGATGATCATCACCGACATCTCAAATTTGGACTGGATGATCACCACCGACTTTTCAAACTTGGACTGGATGATCACCACTGACCTCTCAAACTTGAACTGGATGATCACCACCGACCTCTCAAACTTGCACTGAATGATCACCACCGACCTCTCAAAATTGGAGTGGATGATCGAACCATTACATGACCGAGTCTGATTGAACATTGCAAATTGGTTTTCATTTTGGATGACATTCCAACTCTTTGCTGTGTGATGCTTACCTGTTTCACGAGATGAATATACCCTCGTAGCATCAGGAGGACAATACATTTTAAACATCATATAGTCAGGGCCCTTTGGGATATTTTGGTTCAAATTCTTCCAAAAGCATCAAATTTGGCGCAGATGTTGCCCATGCCATACTCTTTCGATTTTTGACGGGCGCCAAGGGCGGTATGATCCGGGGACCCTACCGGTCCATCCCGCCGTCACCTGACCTATGACGTCATAATTAGGATATGCATCCAATCACATGGCGTACTATAAGTGGTCAAAGTTCAAAATGAATCGATCGAAAAATGAAGGCAGGGATCCATTTTTAAGGTTTTCATAAAATCCAATATGGCCGCCAGGTCACATGACCTATGACGTCATATTTATGACATGTATACAATCATGTATACATGAACCCGGATCATGATCGCACAAAAATTAAACACAAGGATATGGCATACAGTTCATAAAACATCAAAATCCGTACCTTTGTAATTAGACTGATGAACTGCATATGCCTGAAAATTAGGAAATAGACATGTAAATATTTCCTCTAATTGTCAAAAATAAGGTCAGAGTTCGATTACCCAACCCAGAAACATAAAATGGTGAACCTCGCGTAAATCTTGACAAAAAACTCAAAAACCGACATGTTTGACTCAAAAATGACCTTTAAGATGACCTTGAGGTCGAATCATCAAAATAACATCATAATTGGATTCCTCGACCTCGAAAACCCCTGAAAAGTGGTATCATACATGATTCCAACCCTTTTGGTTATTTAACTGATTTTCCTCTAATCCGGGTGGCGGCCATTTAGTATTTCGCCAATATGGGGCCCCCGGGGGGGGGGGGGCATCTCGGCGCCCGTCAAAAATCGAAAGAGTATGGCATGGGCAACATCTGGGCCAAATTTGGTGCTTTTGGAAGAATTTGAACCAAACGGCCCCAAAATATCCCTAAGGGCCCTGACTAATAGGCATGTGTAATTTAGTGAAAGGTGGTGCTGAAGGTCCAATAGAAGAACACCTGTACTATTTTACCAGTAACAACAATTTGGTTGAAATGGACGTTTTTTGGCTGTATGCTTATTGGTGTCTTTTCCAATCCAACAGAATGTGTAAAACTGCTGACTCTGTCTCATATAGCAACCCCCGTGGGAGGCAAACCTCAAACAAAAATCACACTAATGCCTGAGTAGGCACTGACCCATGAAAGTTGGAGGAAGTGTGACAGCTGACTCAGCTCCACATTGTCTTCGGCACACACCTGTTTATTGGTCAGCTTTAATATTCTTAATCAGATGGCAGGACAGCTTAGAATTATGCACACTCATCTCAAAGCTGTCTAGACTGGGTTAGAATCCTGACACAGCTATAACTGTCATAATCCAGTGTTTCATGGGCAGGTGATTCATCTATGTGTTTCATCCCTGGAATGGACGTTAAATTGGATGTCTCGTCTGCTGTTGGCATTAGGTGGTGCCTGGTGGATGTTAAAGATCCCGTGGTGTCCTTCCCGAAGAGTAGGCGAGCTATCGCCGGGATCTTCAACAAATTACAAATTCCTGCCATAACCAGCAGAGGGAACTGCATCAGCTCTCTCAGCCCATGATGTTACCACGCAGCCTTGTGCAGAAGATTATTGTTAATATTTTAAAGAATACATTAGTACACTACTTCTTTCAAAAGTTATAGCAAAAATAAAGATCTGGGGATCCCTATGTTTAATGTCACAACGTTTTGAAACCCACAACAAATATATTGTGATTGTTATCATGTTTATCTCAATTACAATCAATCTTTACAAATAGAAGTTTAAAAAAACCAATCAATCTTTACATAGAGGAGTAAAAAACCATGAATCTTTACAAATAGAAGTAAAAAAACAATCATTCTTTACATATTGGAGTAAAGAAACCATGAATCTTTACAAATATTCATGGCAACTTTACATATTTAGCGTCGACGAGTCTGGCATTTCACTCAGGCCGACTGGGACGGTCTTCAAGCAGCCATCAATCACCTGGATTGGTCTCCCATCTCTACTGCCTCTGACATCAATTCTTCCTGGGAATTCTTCCAAAGCAAACTGCTCTCTCTCATGCACAGATTTATCCCATCTCGTCTTCTGTTGTCTTACCCTTCCTCCCGTCCATGGTACACGGAATCTTGTGGTGAGGCAGTTGCCCTGAAACAACTTGCCTTTGCATCTTGGAAGGCAAATCCAACTGATATGATATGAAGGCAATCTCAGTTCCTTCCACCAAGCTCGAAACAAGTGTGTTTCTACCCTCAGGAGTGCCAGGAAGCACTATCTCTCCACACTCAAGATTGAACTCTCAAACCTGTCTCCTTCCTCCAAATCCTGGTGGCGTCTGGTCAAATCCGTTTCTGGTGTTTGTTCCCCCTCCATCCCGTCCCTTACCTCAAATGGCTACACAGTTGACACCGCACGTGACAAAGCCGAATGCCTCAACTCTGTCTTTGCCTCAAAATCTTGTGTCCCAAACCCATCTCTCTCTGTTCCCACCTTTCCCAGTCGAACCCAACTGCTCCTGGACTCTGTGTCCTTCTCTCCTGACAAGGTGGAGGAGTTTTTATCAAACCTCGACGCTGATTCTGCAACTGGACCAGATGGCATCAGCCCTCGGGTCCTAAAATCCTGCTCTGCCGCTCTATCTCACCCTCTCTCTGTTCTCTTCACCCTCTCTTTTGCTCAAGGTCATCTGCCAGCATCTTGGAAATCAGCAAACATTACCGCTTTACACAAAAAAGGTGCAAAAACAGATCCTTGCAACTACAGACCAATCAGCCTGCTCCCAATTATCAGCAAAGTCATGGAATCCATCATTGCTTCAGATATCAAATCCTTCCTCTTCTCGAATGGCTTGATCTCTGATCATCAATTTGGATTCAGACCAGGTCATTCTACTCTGGACATGTTGCTTCTGCTGTCTCAACAATGGATGGAGGTCCTCAATGCCAAACAGGAAATCAGAGCTGTCTCACTTGACATATCACGTGCCTTCGATACGGTCTGGCACCCAGCTCTGCTCACCAAACTCACCTCCTATGGTATTCAGGGAAATCTCCACTCATGGCTTGCGGATTTCCTCTCTGGTCGTAGGCAACGTGTGGCCCTGAATGGATTTCTCTCATCTTCCCTTCCTGTTCTGGCTGGAGTTCCCCAAGGTAGTGTTCTGGGCCCTGTGCTATTTCTGGTCTTCATCAATGATCTCTCCGACTCTCTGGAAAATCCTCTCTATCTCTTTGCTGATGACTCCACTCTCTGCCGCTCCATTCCTCATCCCTCAGATCGGCAGTCTGCAGCGTCCTCACTCTCTGCAGACCTGGACAAAATCACAGACTGGTCAAACAAGTGGAACATGTCTTTCAATCCTGACAAATCTCACACTCTTACAATGTCTCTCCGAAAGGACCGACTGGACAACCCTCCCATCTACTTTCTCAACAATCCTCTCCAAGAAGTTCTGTCGCTCAAGCTTTTGGGTCTCACTATCTGCCATGATCTTTCTTGGGAAAACCACATTTCCAAGCTGGCCTCCAAAGCCAGTCGCCGACTGGGCATCCTCCGTCGTGCGAAGTCCTTCCTTGGCACACCTGAGCTCCTCACCACATACAAGGCTTTCATCCGCAGCTCAATGGAATACTGTCCCCCCCCTCTGGGCTGGTGCTCCTGCCTCACACCTTTTTTTTTTTTTTTTTTTTTTTTTTTGTATACAAGATCGAGGCTCGTGAAAGAGCGAACATTAATCACACAGAAAGACAAACAGACACATAAAACAAATAACATCGGGAGCGGTAGACAAGATGGGGAGAGAGGGGGAAGGACACAAACACAACATTTGAGAGCAGGGACCGAGAGACATGGAGACATCGAGAGATCTGTGGGAGGGAGAGGGCTTTGGGGGGGAGGCATGTGAAGGGGGGGAGGCATGTGAAGGGGGGGAGGCATGTGAAGGGGGGGGGGGGGTGGGAGAGGTATAAACATATGGACACTGCCAGGATTTCCAGGAAATAAGTTGGAATTTCAAACAAGGTGGATCTGGGGTGAATTAGTGGGGGTAGAAAAGATCAAGGTTATGGATGGGGGAAGATAAGAGATGGTGGTGAACAGCTGTTTTAAAGACCTGGAGGGAGGAGAGGGATTGAAGGGAGTGTGGGAGTTTGTTCCACAGGCGGGAGAAAAGAGGAATGAAAGAGTGAAGGTGAGCAGAGAGCCGAGATTTCGGCAGTTTAACCATCAGAGGGTTGCTGGCAGATCTTGTGCGACCTGTAGGAATATTTGGGGGACAGAGCACAGAGAGAGCTGAGGGAGCAAGGCCGGAGAGGAGTCGGTAGAAGACAGAAAGACCACCTACCTGCCTGCGGTGAGTGAGTGAAAGGCCCTCAACCTTGCTCGGCTTCACGCTGTTGAGGCCAAAGCTTTCAGAATCATTGGAATCTCCTGCGATGTAGTCAACTCCGAGGGCCTTTCACTCACTCACCGCAGGCAGGTTGGTGGTCTTTCTGTCTTCTACCGACTCCTCTCCGGCCTTGCTCCCCCAGCTCTCTCTGTGCTCTGTCCCCCCAATATTCCTTCAGGTCGCACAAGATCTGCCTGCAACCCTCTTATGGTTAAACTGCCAAAGTCTAGGCTCTCTGCTCACCTTCACTCTTTCATTCCCCTTTTCTCCCGCCTCTGGAACAAACTCCCCCACCCCCTTCAATCCCACTCCTCCCTCCAGGTCTTTAAAACAGCTGTTCACCACCATCTCTTCTCTTCCCCCATTGAAAACCTTGATCTTTTCTACCCCCGGTAATTCACCCCAGAGTCCTTGCAGTGTTCATATGTTTTATTCCTCTCCCACCTCCCCCCAAGCCCTCCCGATGTCCCTGCTCTCAAATGTTGTGTTTGTGTCCTTCCCCCTCCCTCCCCATCTTGTCTGCCGCTCCCCTTGTTTTTTCTGTTTTGTGTGTCGGTTTGTCTTTTTGTGTGATTAATGTTAGCTCTTTCACGAGCCTCGATCTTGTATACAAAAAAAAAAAAAAAAAAAATAGAAGTAAAAAAGCAATCGTTCTTTACAAATAGGAGTAAAAAAAAAAACAATCAATCTTTACAAATAGAAGTAAAGAACAATCAATCTTTACAAATAGAAGTAAAAAAAACAATCAATCTTTACAAATATAACTTTAAAAAACAATCAATCTTTACAAATAGAAGTAAAGAACAATCAATCTTTACAAATATAAGTAAAAAAAAACAATCAATCTTTACAAATATAACTTTAAAAAACAATCAATCTTTACAAATAGAAGTAAAAAAAAACCAATCAATCTTTACAAAGAGAACTAAAAAAAAAACAATCAATCTTTACAAATAGAAGTTAAAAAAAACCAATCAATCTTTACAAAGAGAACTAAAAAAAAAACAATCAATCTTTACAAATATAAGTAAAAAAACCAATCAATCTTTACATATAGGAGTAAAAAAAACCCAATCAATCTTTACATATAGGAGTAAAAAACCATGAATCTTTACATATAGGAGTAAAAAAAACCCAATCATTCTTTACATATAGGAGTAAAAAACCATGAATCTTTACAAATAGAAGTAAAAAAGCAATGGTTCTTTACAAATAGGAGTAAAAAAAAACAATCAATCTTTACAAATAGAAGTAAAGAACAATCAATCTTTACAAATAGAAGTAAAAAAAAACAATCAATCTTTACAAATATAACATTAAAAAACAATCAATCTTTACAAATAGAAGTAAAAAAAAAAACAATCAATCTTTACAAATAGAAGTAAAGAACAATCAATCTTTACAAATATAACATTAAAAAACAATCAATTGCCACAGACTGGGCAAATAAGTGGAACATGTCTTTCAATCCTGACAAATCTCACACTCTTACGATGTCTCTCCAAAAAGACCGACTGGACAACCCTCCCATCCACTTTCTGAATAATCCTCTCCAAGAAGTTCTGTCACTCAAGCTTTTGGGTCTCACTATCTGCCATGATCTTTCCTGGGAAAACCACATTTCAAATCTGGCCTCCAAAGCCAGTCGCCGACTGGGCATCCTCCGTCGTGCGAAGACCTTCCTTGGCACACCTGAGCTCCTCACCACATACAAGGCTTTCATCCGCAGCTCAATGGAATACTGCTCTCCCCTCTGGGCTGGTGCTCCTGCCTCACACCTAGCTCGTCTTCACGCTGTTGAAACCAAAGCATTCAGAATCATTGGAATCTCCCGCGATGAAGCTAACTCCAAGGGCCTCTCACTCACTCACCACAGGCAGGTTGGTGGTCTTTCCATCTTCTACCGACTCCTCTCTGGCCTTGCCCCCCCCCCCCCCCCCAGCTATCTCTGGGCTCTGTCCCGCAAATATTCCTACAGGTCGCACAAGATCTGCCTGCAACCCTCTTATGGTCAAACTGCCAAAATCAAGACTCTCTGCTCACCTTCACTCCTTCATTCCTCTTTTCTCCCGCCTCTGGAACAAACTCCCTCACTCTCTTCAATCCCACTCCACCCTCCAGGTCTTTAAAACAGCTGTTCACCACCATCTCTTATCTTCCCCCATCCAAAACCTTGATCTTTTCTAACCCCGCTAATTTCACCCCAATTCCACTTTTTTGAAATACCAACTTCTGTCC
The DNA here is from genome assembly GCF_964187855.1 of Myxine glutinosa. Lineage (NCBI taxonomy): Eukaryota > Metazoa > Chordata > Myxini > Myxiniformes > Myxinidae > Myxine > Myxine glutinosa. The sequence goes on along the minus strand of NC_136271.1, from coordinate 101,315,655 downwards.
TGGAAGTCCTTGGTGTCCTTGTGTTTTATACTTCTCCCTCCACCCCCCCCCCCCCTTCCCATGCCTCCTCCCCCCAAGCCCTCTCCCTTCCACACATCTCCCTGCTCTCAATTGTTGTGTTTGTGTGCTTCCCCTTCTCTCCCCATCTTGTTTTCCGCTCCCTCTTTTTATATATTTTGTTTGTCTGGTTCATTTGTTTGTGAAGTAAATGTTAGCTCTTTCACGAGCCTCGATTCAGTATACAAAAAAAAAAAAAAAAAAAAAGAAGGAAAAAAAACAATCAATCTTTACAAAGATAACTTAAAAAACAATCCATCTTTACAAGTAGAAGTAAAAAAAAACAATCAATCTTTACAAATATAAGTAAAAAATACAATCAATCTTTACAAATAGAAGTAAAAAAACCAATCAATCTTTACAAATATAAGTTAAAAAAACAATAATCAATCTTTACAAATAGAAGTAAAAAAACCAATCAATCTTTACAAATAGATGTAAAAAAAACAATCAATCTTTACAAATAGAACTATAAAAAAAAACAATCAATCTTTACAAATAGAAGTAAAAAAACCAATCAATCTTTACAAATATAAGTAAAAAAAACAATCAATCTTTACAAATAGAAGTAAAAAAACCAATCAATCTTTACAAATATAAGTTAAAAAAACAATAAATCTTTACAAATAGAAGTAAAAAAAAACAATCACTATTTACAAATATAAGTTTTAAAAAACAATCAATCTTTACAAATAGAAGTAAAGAACAATCAATCTTTACAAATATAAGTAAAAAAACCAATCAATCATTACAAATAGAAGTAAAAAAAACAATCAATCTTTACAAATAGAAGTAAAGAACAATCAATCTTTACAAATAGAAGTAAAAAAAACTATGAATCTTTACAAATATAACTTTAAAAAACAATCAATCTTAAAAAATATAAGTAAAAAAAACAATCAATCTTTACAAATAGAAGGAAAAAAACCAATCAATCTTTACAAATATAAGTTAAAAAAAACAATAAATCTTTACAAATAGAAGTATAAAAAACAATATATCTTTACAAATATAAGTTTAAAAAACAATCAATCTTTACAAATAGAAGGTAAAAAAAACAATCAATATTTACAAATAGAAGTAAAAAAAACTATGAATCTTTACAAATATAACGTTAAAAAAAAACAATCAATCTTTACAAATAGAAGTATAAAAAACAATCAATCTTTACAAATGGAAGTAAAGAACAATCAATCTTTTTCAAATAGAAGTTAAAAAAATATGAATCTTTACAAATATAACTTTAAAAAAACAATCAATCTTTACAAATAGAAGCTGGCGGAGCTGGCGGACTTCCTCTCTAGTCGTAGTCAACGTGTGGCCCTGAATGGGTTTCTCTCATCTCCTCTTCCTGTTCAGGCTGGAGTTCCCCAAGGCAGTGTTCTGGGCCCTGTGCTTTTTCTGGTCTTCATCAATGATCTCTGTGACTCTCTTGAAAATCCTCTGTATCTCTTTGCTGATGACTCTACTCTCTGTCGCTTCATTCTTCATCCCTCAGATCGGCAGTCTGCAGCCTCCTCACTCTCTGCAGACCTGGACAAAATCAGACTGTGGAAAATCAGACTTGGGCAAACAAGTGGAACATGTCTTTCAATCCTGACAAATCTCACACTCTTACGATGTCTCTCCGAAAAGACCGACTGGACAACCCTCCCATCCACTTTCTGAATAATCCTCTCCAAGAAGTTCTGTCACTCAAGCTTTTGGGTCTCACTATCTGCCATGATCTTTCCTGGGAAAACCACATTTCAAATCTGGCCTCAAAAGCCAGTCGCCGACTGGGCATCCTCCGTCGTGTGAAGTCCTTCCTTGGCACACCTGAGCTCCTCACCACAAAGAAGGCTTTCATCCGCAGCTCAATGGAATAGTGCTCTCCCCTCTGGGCTGGTGCTCCTGCCTCATACCTAGCTCGTCTTCACGCTGTTGAAACCAAAGCATTCAGAATCATTGGAATCTCCCGCGATGAAGCTAACTCCAAGGGCCTCTCACTCACTCACCGCAGGCAGGTTGGTGGTCTTTCCGTCTTCTACCGACTCCTCTCTGGCCTTCCTCCCCCCCCCCCCCCCCAGCTCTCTCTGGGCTCTGTCCCGCAAATATTCCTACAGGTCGCACAAGATCTGCCTGCAACCCTCTTATGGTTAAACTGCCAAAATCAAGCCTCTCTCCTCACCTTCACTCCTTCATTCCTCTTTTCTTCTGCCTCTGGAACAAACTCCCTCACTCTCTTCAATCCCACTCCACCCTCCAGGTCTTTAAAACAGCTGTTCACCACCATCTCTTATCTTCCTCCATCCAAAACCTTGATCTTTTCTACCGCCGCTAATTTCACCCCAATTCCACTTTTTTGAATTACCAACTTCTGTCCTGGAAGTCCTTGGTGTCCTTGTGTTTTATACTTCTCCCTCCCACCCCCCCCCCCCCTTCCCACGCATCCTCCCCCCAAGCCCTTTCCCTTCCACACATCTCCCTGCCCTCAATTATTGTGTTTGTGTGCTTCCCCTTCTCTCCCCATCTTGTCTTCCGCTCCCTCTTTTTATATATTTTGTTTGTGTGGTTGATTTGTTTGTGAAGTAAATGTTAGCTCTTTCACGAGCCTCGATTCAGTGTACAAAAAAAAAACAAAAAAACTATGAATCTTTACAAATGGAACTAAAAAAGAAACAATCAATCTTTACAAATAACAGTAAATCGAAACAAAGAAACTTTACAATAATAGGTTAAAAAAATAGGAATTTTTACAAATAGAAGTTTAAAAAATATCAGGCTAAGTTTGGATAATATTCACAAAGCTTTCCTTGCCATTGGATGTGCTGGTGATCCAGTACAGGGCTCTTGTTTGATAAATATGGGAAAGGAAAGTTATCAGGCCTGACTGATGTTCAGACAAGTTGCAAACACAACACATCCAAATGATTGTGCAAAACTTCTGCCTATTCCATTAACTTCCACATTATCGATGATTTGGCCCATCTCGGAATGACTAATTACGTGTTTGATAGAAATATTAGACATGTAAAACAAACTAAAATACACGAGACTACCGTTGCTTATACTCATCCAGTTCATACAATCGGAGCATTGCCCAATAGGAAATAACAGTGAAGGTTTACCTGTGGATAATCAAGGAATGATATTGAGCGAAGTCAGGAAAACACCAGGGCTCGGTTATTGAAACGACCTTGGTTGCACATTATTGGAATTGCACGATGCCAGAATTCCCAAAATTACGGTGTTATTGCGCTATATTAAGGATACATCCCGCGTTCCTCCACAACACTGCACAACAGGGTATCTATCCATCAAGTCCTTGAGCAACTTTTAACTTTGATAACTTTTGATGTGCACTTGATTGCCCCAAACTATAAATGGCATATGAAGGATAAATTAATCAAGTTTTGTTCTCGTTAGGGTTGTTGTTCTTACTATTGTTAAATCCACAGTTCTGGGTTTCTTGACGATTTGACATTTTCAGGAGAGGCAACTTCAAAAGTCAACCACCACAAATGCTGCATTTTGGGGAAAGAAAAACCTTATGAAGACTGGCAGCACGAAAGAGACCCACCAATTAATCAATATCTGGTGTTTTCCAGGGGAGTCATGCATTATTATTATTATTTTTTGGAAGAAATTATTGTCTCTAGTGAACATTACCTTGCGATGCTGTAAAATTTCATTACTATTTCCGAACTACGACAATTTCACATGTCACCTTGTAGAAGGTGGACTCGACTCCCTGCCAATGTGCTTCGGATGTGCGATAGTTCTTGATCTATTCTACCCCCATTCACCCCAGATCCAATTGGACCTGGAAGTCCTAGCTGTGTCCATGTGTTTTTGTACCTCTCCCACCCCCCGCCCCCTTCCCATGCCTCCTTCCCCCAAGCGCTCTCCCTCCCACAGATCTCCCGATGTCCAATTGGATCTGGGGTGAATTAGCGGGGGTAGAAAAGATCAAGGTTTTGGATGGGGGAAGATAAGAGATGGTGGTGAACAGCTGTTTTAAAGACCTGGAGGGTGGAGTGGGATTGAATAGAGTGAGGGAGTTTGTTCCAGAGGCGGGAGAAAAGAGGAATGAAGGAGTGAAGGTGAGCAGAGAGTCTTGATTTTGGCAGTTTCACCATAAGAGGGTTGCAGGCAGATCTTGTGCGACCTGTAGGAATATTTGGTGGACAGAGCACAGAGAGAGCTGGGGTAGCAAGGCCGGAGAGGAGTCGGTAGAAGACAGAAAGACCACCGACCTGCCTGCGGTGAGTGAGTGAAAGGCCCTCGGAGTTAGCTTCATCGCGGGAGATTCCAATGATTCTGAACACTTTGGTTTCAACAGCGTGAAGCCGAGCTAGGTGTGAGGCAGGAGCACCGGCCCAGAGGGGAGAGCAGTATTCCATTGAGCTGCGGATGAAAGCCTTGTATGTGGTGAGGAGCACAAGTGTGCCAAGGAAGGACTTCGCACAACGGAGAATGCCCAGTCGGCGACTGGCTTTGGAGGCCAGATTTGAAATGTGGTTTTCCCAGGAAAGATCATGGTGAAGGAACTGCGCTCCAACGCGAGTCGAAAGAATTGACGCGACCAAAGACGGAATTCGTCCGAGTTGCTTTATTGAAACAAAACAGCTCAGGTATTCTGACAAGCCCGTTTTTCGGGCAACAATATATATACACATTTATGTCGGGAAGTTTGCCCGGCAAAAGCTATACCGGGCATGCCCGGGTATCAAGGGCGAGCCTTGGAAAGGCGAGTCTGGACCTGCCCGGGCGTGTTTGGCTGCGGCCTGGCAAGTCGAGGCTGGGCGTGCCCGGGCGCTCTGGGCGAGCACTGGAAAGGCGATAGCGGGCATGCCCGGACGCTCTGGGCGAGCCCTGGAAAGGCGATAGCGGGCATGCCCGGACGCTCTGGGCGAGCCCTGGAAAGGCGATAGCGGGCATGCCCGGACGCTCTGGGCGAGCCCTGGAAAGGCGATAGCGGGCATGCCCGGACGCTCTGGGCGAGCCCTGGAAAGGCGATAGCGGGCATGCCCGGACGCTCTGGGCGAGCCCTGGAAAGGCGAGAGCGGGCATGCCCGGGAAAGACGAGACCGGGCGTGCCCGGGAGGTTCGGGCGTGCCCGGGAACAGTGAGTCCGGGCATGCCCGGGAGAGGCGCGTCTGGCCGTGTTCTGGCCGGTGCAAGGCGATTATGTACATCCAGCGGTAACCGCTACACACGCCCCTCCAGAATCGACCTGCACCGGCAGGGTCAATTTAAGGGGGGTCCGGATGACCCGGCCGAAGCGACCCCTGTAGGGTCGTGGGGAGGGGTCTGACGTGGTGGTGGGTGGTCGAGCGGGGGGAACTGTGGACGGGGGGCGGCCTCGCCGCGGAGGAAGGGCCAACCGTGGTGGTCGGTCGACGTCCATGTGCGCCGGTTTGAGGCGGTCCACAGAAATCCGGTCCGGCCGGCCGCCGAAGTCGACGATGAAAGACTTGTCGCCCCGTCGCAGGACCCGGAAGGGCCCGTCGTACGGCGGCCGGAGTGGCCCCCGGTGCGCGTCATGACGCACAAAGACGTACTCCGCTGTGCGAAGCGCCGGGGGGACGTAGGACTGGGGGCCACCGTGGCGGGACGTCGGCACGGGGGCAAATCGTCGGGCGGCCTCCTGGAGGTCCGAGCGCTGGCGAGCGGCGGACCAGGGACTGGTAGCGTCAGGCACGAATTCGCCCGGGACGCGGAGTGGCTGGCCGTAGACGAGCTCGGCGGCAGACGCTTGGAGGTCTTCCTTGGGGGCCGTGCGAAGGCCCAAAAGGACCCACGGCAGCCGGTCGGCCCAACCGTCGTCCTGAAGGCCGGCCATGAGTGCGGCCTTCATGGAGCGGTGAAACCGCTCGCAAAACCCATTGGCTTGGGGGTGGTAGGCCGTGGTGCGGTGCAGCGTGACCCCCAACGAACGGGCGACTGCGCCCCAAAGCTCAGACGTGAACTGTGGGCCGCGGTCGGACGAGATGTCCGCTGGTGCACCGAAGCGCGCGACCCAGGTGGCGATGAACGCCTGCGCCACGTCGGCGATGGTGGTGGAGGTGAGGGGCACGGCCTCCGGCCACCTGGTGGTCCTGTCCACCATGGTGAGCAGGTGGGTGAACCCCCGCGAGGGGGGCAGGGGACCCACCAGGTCCACGTGGACGTGGTCGAAACGCCGATCAGGCACGGCGAAAGGTGCCAGCGGGGCCTGGGTGTGGCGGTGGACCTTGGCTCGCTGGCAGGCCGTGCAGGCGTTGGCCCAGTTGCGGATGTTTCGTCGAAGGCCGTGCCAGACGAAACGCGCCGACACCAGCTTCTGAGAAGCTTTCCGGCCCGGGTGAGAAAGGCCGTGGATGGAGGCGAAGATGCAGCGCTGCCAGGAAATGGGCACGATGGGGCGAGGCTGGCCCTGGGAGACGTAGCAGAGCAGGACGGTGCCCGCGAAGGGGATGTCGGCCAGGCGGAGGCCCGTGTCCGCCACGCGGAGTGCCTGCACCGAGGCGTCGGTGGTCTGGTCGGCCGCCATGAGCGTGAAGTCCACGCCGAGGTGGACCGCGTTCGCGCTGGCCCGCGAAAGGCAGTCGGCCACGGCGTTGTCTTTGCCGGCGACGTGCTGGATGTCCGTGGTGAACTCCGACACGGCGGAGAGGTGGCGCTGCTGGCGGGCCGACCACGGCTCCGTGACCTTAGCCATTGCGTAGACCAACGGCTTGTGGTCGACGAAAGCCGTGAACGGGCGGCCCTCCAGGAGGTGTCGGAAATGGCGAACGGCCAGGAATAGCCCGAGCAGCTCGCGGTCGAACGTGCTGTAGTTTAACTCGTTCGGCCGGAGTTGCCGGCTGAAAAAAGCGAGTGGCTGCCAAACCCCGTCCACCCATTGCTCATGGACGGCGCCCACCGCGTAGTTGGAGGCGTCCGTAGTGAGGGCGATGGGCGCGTTGAGCACCGGGTGAGCCAGCAGCGTTGCGTCGGCGAGGGCCCGTTTGGCACTGGCGAAGGCCGCGTCCATGGCCGCGGACCAAACAATGTCATGCTTGGCCGGCTTGCCCCGGAGGGCCTCGTAAAGGGGCCGCATGAGCTGAGCAGCGCGGGGCACGAATCGGTGATAAAAATTCACCATGCCGAGGAACTCTTGGAGGGCCTTGATGGAACGGGGACGCGGGAACGTGGTGATGGCCTCGACCTTGGTCGGCAGCGGCACGGCCCCGGTCTTGGTGATGCGGTGGCCCAAAAAGTCAACGGTCGTCGCGCCGAAGTGGCATTTGACCGGGTTGACAATTAAGCCGTGCTCGCTGAGGCGACCGAACAGTGTTCGGAGGTGGAGGAGGTGCTCGGCGCGGGACGTGCTGGCGACGAGGATGTCGTCCAGATAGACGAAAAGAAACGGCAGGTCGCGCAGCACGCTGTCCATCAAGCGCTGGAACGCCTGGGCCGCGTTCTTGAGGCCAAACGGCATCCGCAAAAATTCGAACAGGCCGAACGGCATGATGACGGCCGTCTTCGGGACGTCGGCCGCCCGGACAGGTACCTGGTGGTAGCCCCGTATCAGGTCAATTTTCGAAAAGATGACCCGTCCCGCCAAACGGGCGGAAAAGTCCTGAATATGCGGGATCGGGTACCTGTCGGGGGTGGTAGCGTCATTGAGACGGCGGTAGTCGCCACACGGGCGCCATCCACCCCCCGGCTTTGGCACAATGTGCAGTGGCGAGGCCCACGCGCTATTGGAGCGCCGCACGATGCCGAGGTGCTCCAACGCGTTGAATTCGGCCTTTGCCACGGCGAGCTTGGCTGGGTCGAGGCGGCGGGCCCTGGCGTAGACCGGCGGGCCCGTAGTGGGTATGTGGTGCTCGATCCCGTGCCGCACCGCGACGGCCGAAAACGTCGGCCGCGTGAGGGCCGGGAATTCCACGAGCAGGCGAGCGAACTCGTTCGTTGCCGGGAGGGCGCACGCCAGTTCGGTCGGCGCGGAGCTGCTCATTGTGCACGCCAGGGAGCTGAAGGTCTCGGCGTGGACAAGGCGACGTCGTTTGACGTCGACCAGCAGCCCGTGCGCGCAGAGGAAGTCGGCGCCCAGCAAAGCCACGGGGACGCTGGCGGTAACAAAAGTCCATTGAAAGCGCTGGCTGCCGAAGCAGAGGGTGACGACGCGTGGGCCGAAAGTGCGTATGGCCGAGCCATTAGCAGCGACCAAAGAGGGGCCGCAAACTGCGTCCAGCCTGTCCTGCTCGGAGGCAGGTATGACGCTCAGTTGGGCGCCGGTGTCGCACAGGAAACGCCGTCCAGACGCTTTGTCCCGAATAAACAGCAAGTTGCCCGAGTGGCCGGCGCTCATGGCTGGGAATGAACGCCGGCCCGGCCGTTTCCCGACCTGCCGAAAGTGCACGGGGGCCGGCACGTCCGAGCCTTGTGTCCGACCCTGGCGTGGTAATAACACCACGCCCGGTCAGGTGGAGGCCCCGGCCGTCGTGTCGGAAGCGGGCGGTGCGGCGTGGCGGCCGCCAGTTGCACCGGCAGTTCGGCCTCCAACCGCGCAGGGCGCTCGGGCGTCGTGGGCGTCGCCTCGGACGGCGGCGGGCTCCAGGTAACCGCGCCGATGTGCTGGCCCGCCGAGGAGATCTTATCGGCTTCCCTGGCGAGGGCGCGGGAATCCGTGATCAACGTGCCAGCCAGGGCGAGGCGTACCGGGTTAGGCAGCTGACGGAGGAACAGCTCCCGGAACAGGAATGCCGGAGAGTGCTCGCCGACGCCGAGCAACGAGAGCATATAGTCCATGCGCTCGGACGGGCGCGTGTCGCCGAGCTCGGGCAGGTCAAGCAGGCGCCGTGCGCGTGCTGCCGGTGAGAGGGCGAAAGCACCGAGGAGGAGCGTCTTCAGCGCGTCGTATTTGTCAGCAGCCGGCGGGTGCTGGAGGAGGCCCAAGGCGCGGGCTGCGGTAGCGGAACCGAGCGCCGCCACAACATGGTGGAAGCGGGTGTCGTCCGCGGTGATGCCTCGCAGGGCGAACTGGGAGTCCGCCTGGGCGAACCAAACAGCCGCGTGAGCCTCCCAGAAGGTAGGCAGTTTAAGCGTCACTGCCGTATCCATGTCGGTAGGTCACCAATGAAGGAACTGCGCTCCAACGCGAGTCGAAAGAATTGACGCGACCAAAGACGGAATTCGTCCGAGTTGCTTTATTGAAACAAAACAGCTCAGGTATTCTGACAAGCCCGTTTTTCGGGCAGCAATATATATACACATTTATGTCGGGAAGTTTGCCCGGCAAAAGCTATACCGGGCATGCCCGGGTATCAAGGGCGAGCCTTGGAAAGGCGAGTCTGGACCTGCCCGGGCGTGTTTGGCTGCGGCCTGGCAAGTCGAGGCTGGGCGTGCCCGGGCGCTCTGGGCGAGCACTGGAAAGGCGATAGCGGGCATGCCCAGACGCTCTGGGCGAGCCCTGGAAGGGCGATAGCGGGCATGCCCAGACGCTCTGGGCGAGCCCTGGAAGGGCGATAGCGGGCATGCCCGGACGCTCTGGGCGAGCCCTGGAAAGGCGATAGCGGGCATGCCCAGACGCTCTGGGCGAGCCCTGGAAAGGCGATAGCGGGCATGCCCAGACGCTCTGGGCGAGCCCTGGAAGGGCGATAGCGGGCATGCCCGGACGCTCTGGGCGAGCCCTGGAAAGGCGATAGCGGGCATGCCCGGACGCTCTGGGCGAGCCCTGGAAAGGCGAGAGCGGGCATGCCCGGGAAAGACGAGACCGGGCGTGCCCGGGAGGTTCGGGCGTGCCCGGGAACAGTGAGTCCGGGCATGCCCGGGAGAGGCGCGTCTGGCCGTGTTCTGGCCGGTGCAAGGCGATTATGTACATCCAGCGGTAACCGCTACAATGGCAGAGTATTGTAGATTGATTATGGCAAATTATACTGTTAATTGTTCCATGGGAGAAAGAGGAAGGAAAAGATGAATCTGACTCATGTGGTAGAAAAAATGCAACGTTTGTAAATAGGCTGACTTTGGCGATAGTGTGCACAAGGTTCCTTACTTTTCAAGGTGACTTGGGATAGGTGTGACTTGGGATAGGCAAGATGCGTTAATTGGTTGACATGAACGAGGGCCCGTGGCAAGAGAAGGTTGAAAACAGTGCGTTGGAGGGTTACCTAAAAGTGAACGCATCCAATTTTTCTCAATTATTTTTAATTGTTTCCATAAACAACCATTGTGCAGACATTTTTCCATGGTGAAGGAGGCTTTATTTGTGCTATATCATTGCTGAAGGTGTCTTCATATTCTTTATGGTTTCAATATGCCACTTACATTGATGATTGTATTGCTGGATGATAAATGAAGAAGGGAAATGTCTTCCCACTGTCCCAGAAAAGAGATGCAAAAAGACCTTTAGCCTATTTCAGTCGTTCACTGTAGCCTCCCTCGAATTACATGTTGGAGGAAATTTTTTGCACATTCGCCACACACACTGGAGTGAGCGGCCATGGAAATCAAACCCATCCCAGTCAGTGGAGAAAGGAAGAATTTAACCGCTCAATCAAACAGCCAGCTCTAATAACTTTTAAAATTAAGGAATAATGACTCGAACAAGATATCATAATGTATTTATCTCCTGAGAGCTAAGGGATGGGTCCAGGGGATTCCAGACTGCTCGGATGTTCCCCCGACCATGGATCCACGATGAATAATAATCTCGGAGGGCCTTGTTTTTCACCGATCTATATTGGTGCCATTTTTAATGGCCGCCTCGATGGTGCAATCGGTTACTAGAAATAGGCGTCCACGAGCATCATTGACCGTGTTGTGGAACGTCGGCCGAGACCCTCGCTTTTGTTATGCCGCACTCACTTTTTCACCTTCATTCGTTTTAAAATTCGTTTTCTCCGTAATCGCTCGAGCAATTGACAAAAAACTTTCAACATACGAGTACTTACTCGGAGAGAATGTTTTCCTAAAGCTACATGACTATGCGATGGAAAATGTGGCCGGAAATCCAAAAAGTCTGTTTTCTGCAGGCATGGGTTGCGGGGTGTTTCGCATGTCGGGAATAAACGGCCTCGACATCGTTTCGCTCGGCCTCGACTGAATAATTTAACCCCAACAATAGGAAACGGTCTGAAACAGGCTTTTTTTGTTTGTTTTGTATACAAGATCGAGGCTCGTGTAAGAGCTAACATCAATCACAAAAAAAACTAGAACGGGCACTCGGTAGAGCGCATACCTTCGCCGCAGCTACTTTTGTTGCCAAAATAAAAGACTACAAGATCTGTGTAGCAAAGCATTTTGGCATTAGTTGCATGCCAATTGGATAAAAATTGACCGCGCTATGGTAAAAATACGATTTTGACCTTTTCGTGACCTTGACCTTGACCTTTGACCCGATTGCTCCCAAAATCTAATCAAATGTGTCCCGTATAATAACCAATCATCCCACCAAATTTCATGCAATTCGGTTGAATACTTTTTGAGTTATGCGAATAACATACACACACACACACAGACATACAAATAAATACACAGCGATCAAAACATAACCTTCCGCTTTTGCGAAGGTAACAACAACAAACGGACACATCAAATATATAAAAAGGGAGCGGGAGACAAGATGGTGGGAGAGAGGGAAGCACACAAGTACAACAGCAGAGGACAGGGACATCGGGAGATCTGTGGGAGGAAGAGGGCTTGGGGGGAGGAGGCATGGGAAGGCGGGGGAGTGGGAAAGGATAAAACACATGGACACTGCTGGAACTTCCAGGAAAGAAAAAAAGTCGGGATTTAAAAAAAGTCGGGATTTAGGGGGAATTAGCGGGGGTAGAAGAGATCAAGGTTTTGGATGGGGGGAGGCAAGAGATGGTGGTGAACAGCTGTTTTAAAGACCTGGAGGGAGGAGTGCGGTTGAAGAGAGTGAGGGAGCGAATTTTGTTCATTTTTTTTTTCAGTAAAAGCAAATGCAAGATTTCTATTTGAAATATTATTAGATGAAGGAAAAATGTGTGTGTATATGACTCCACTGTACATGTGCTCTTCTCCTCCATTTCTCACTCTCTTCACGTTCCTTATTCACGTTTTAAGGTACAGCTTACTATCTGTACTGTGAAACATTTAAAAAGATGATGAACCTCTTATATATTTCCCATTCCTCTTTCTTCCTCTTCCTTCTCTCCAACATCACCTTGCTACTGTCATTTTTGAGGCTCACCTGTACCAAAAACACAGCTTCCCTGTAAATCAGGGCACAAATGTACAATTCAGCAACGGAACTGTTCAGCCGACTGTTTTTGAAAACTTTTGACATTAAAAAACACAATCCAGGTCAGAGGTTGTGCAACCCACTGCATTTGGCGTTAACCAACCTGTGACCTGGATTGTGTTTGTGTTATCCATCCACTGCTCTCCCGAGCACATTAACTCGTCTCACTGATAACAGCAACATGACGAGACATTGTTTTCACAGAATGCTGATCGACATCCGGTGATATGATTTTGAATCCATTCCTTCGGGGGAGCTGAACCTAGTTGTGCCAAATCGAATGCTGCTTTGTGGGTCCTGATGCGATATCTCAAGTTTCCTTTATTGTAATTCGGCAAGAAAGTGCATCGCAAGTAAATTGTGTAATATTTTGATTGATGATTATAATTAATGATGTGCTTATTTAGACGTGGACGTTAACGCTCAATCTCTAATAAAACGAAGTAGGCCTATACAGAAGCCAGACAAAAAGATGGGAATAGTATATCATTTGTTAACCTGCAGGACCAATACATATAAATATATATATATACAGTATATGTAAACGCTCCCCTCTCCCCTTCCATCACCCTCCCCTCCCCCCTCCCTCTCCTCCCCCCTCCCCTCTCCCCTTCCATCACCTTCACCTCCCCCTTCCATCACCCTCCCCTCTCCCCTTCCATCACCCTCCCCTCCCCCTCCCCTCTCCCATTCCATCACCCTCTCCTCTCTCCTTCCATCACCCTCCCCTCCCCCCTTCCATCACCCTCCCCTCTGCCCTTCCATTACCGTCCCCTCCCCTCCCCCCTGCCCTCCCATCCTCTCCCTCCCCCCTTCCCTCCCATCCTCTCCCTCCCCCCTTCCCTCCCATCCTCTCCCTCCCCCTCCTCCCCCCCCTCATCCTCATATTCCTGGCACAAAGTGACTATGCACTGCCCGGCGACCCGGATACATTTGCTCATTCGTATAATACAGTATATATGACTGATGTATCATGGTCTGTGTTGCAGAGCGAGCGTTGATTCTGCCGAGGCAGTTTCTTGGTCAGGGCTCCTGATGGTGGTTTGTCATCAATAATTTCCAGCAATAGTTATGGCAGGAATTTGCAATTTGTTCACAGTGCCGGCGATAGCTCACCGACTCTTCATAAAGGACATCTTGGGACTTTTCTTTAATGTCCACCAACTAATGGCGGCAGACGAGACACCAGTTTAACGTCCATCCGAGGGTCGTCACACACATTGATGAATCACCCTGCCTGCGAAATACCGGGAGGAGAGTTTAGAATTGGGTCGGGATTCGAACCCAGGCTGGACGGCTTAGACGTGGGTGTAAGTATCGGAAGCAAAGGCTTATGGGAGATGAATTTCTACATCACCGAAGGAAGTTGGGAAGGATCCCTAACCCTAACTCTAACCTTACCCTTAACCCCAACTCTAATCCGAACCCTAACCCTACCCATAACCCTAAACCTACACATAACCCTAACCCTAACTCTAACCTTACCCTTAACCCCAACTCTAATCCTAACCCTAAACCTACCCATAACCCTAAACCTACACATAACCCTAACCCTAACCCTAACTCTAACCTTACCCTTAACCCCAACTCTAATCCTAACCCTAAACCTACCCATAACCCTAAACCTACACATAACCCTAACCCTAACCCTAACTCTAACCTTGCCCTTAACCCCAACTCTAATCCGAACCCTAACCCTACCCATAACCCTAAACCTACACATAACCCTAACCCTAACTCTAACCTTACCCTTAACCCCAACTCTAATCCTAACCCTAAACCTACCCATAACCCTAAACCTACACATAACCCTAACCCTAACCCTAACTCTAACCTTACCCTTAACCCCAACTCTAATCCGAACCCTAACCCTACCCATAACCACTAAACCTACCCATAACCCTAAACCTACACATAACCCTAACCCTAACCCTAACTCTAACCTTACCCTTAACCCCAACTCTAATCCGAACCCTAACCCTACCCATAACCCTAACCCTACCCATAACCCTCACCATACCCATAACCCTAACCCTACCCATAACCCTAACCCTACCCATAACCCTAAACCGACCCATAACCCTAACCCTACCCATAACCCTAACCCTACCCATAACCCTAACCCTACCCATAACCCTAACCCTACCCATAACCCTAACCCTACCCATAACCCTAACCCTACCCATAACCCTAACCCTACCCATAACCCTAAACCGACCCATAACCCTAACCCTACCCATAACCCTAACCCTACCCATAACCCTAACCCTACCCATAACCCTAACCCTACCCATAACCCTAACCCTACCCATAACCCTAACCCTACCCATAACCCTAACCCTACCCATAACCCTAACCCTACCCATAACCCTAACCCTACCCATAACCCTCACCATACCCATAACCCAAACCCTACCCATAACCCTAACCCTACCCATAACCCTAACCCTACCCATAACCCTAACCCTACCCATAACCCTAAACCGACCCATAACCCTAACACTAACAACTTTTATCTCATGAAGACCTTGTTTCAATACCATGATAGACCTACATGTTTTCTTGACAAATACCCAGAGCAGGCATTTTGATCGAGCGGTTAACTTCTGGTTGGTTACCATGATATGAAGGTGCATAGCAAAAGGCCAGGTGAGACAAGATTGACACCTTATTTTAATCCTTTACTTATGATCCCGTTTGTCCTTGGGACAAAGACAAAAACCATTGGATTCCCGGAAGTATTGTCAGCAGTCTTGGATCATCATGAAGAGCAAACACACCAATGTCAGGTTGTTGATGTAAGCTTTTGTAACACGTTGAGATCGTGTTGCAATAACATCTATAATACGGGCTCGTGTCTGCTCGATTTGCTGTGACACATCTATTTAGACATCTGGTGTTTCCGATAATGACATGAGGGTGGTCGATATACAATGGGGGATGCAGGAAATGTCTGCAATCACACTGTTAACGTCATAACCAGCGTGTTCAAGTGTTTATACGGACACGGGCAGACAAGCTTCTTCTTTTTGCCAATAAGCCACTGTACCGGAGCATTGCTATCTATATATAGTGCAACCAAAAATAGAGATGGGGCCTGGGACTTCCTTGAAATGACAAAACAAGGGGTAAATCTAGGTCGGTCGGATTTCAGCAAACCCCAATAATAATTATAATACTGAATTTTTATTTTCTTTTGTAGTAATTTTGGTTATCTACAAAGTGCGTGTCTGTATGTGTCTCATTTCTGGTCTGATTGGACCTGGTTAAATGTACTGAGGGACGATGGTAACTAGGGCAGTTATATATGGCGATGAAGGTATCTCGGTGGGTTCACGGTCCTTGGAGGCCTCCACTAGTCGTAGGGCTTCGGAATTTGGCCGAGGAATGCTGGTTTTGGGAAGAACGCTGGGGATCTCTAATGTCTGCAGGCAACCAATGTTTTTTTTTGTTGTTTTTTTGTATACAAGATCGAGGCCCGTGTAAGAGTTAACATTGATCACAAAAAGACAAAATGACACATAAAACATGATAAAGGGAGCAGGAGACAAGATGGAGAGCAGGGACATCATCGGGAGATCTGTGGGAGGGAGAGGGTTTGGGGAGAGAGGGAATGGGAAGGGAGGGGGGGGGGGAGGTGGGAGAGGTAAAAAACAGATGTACACTGCAAGGACTTCCAGGAAAGAAGTTGGTATTTCAAAAAAGTCAATCTGGGGTGAATTAACGGGGATAGAAAAGATCAAAGGGTTTGGATGGGGGAAGATAAGAGATGGTGGTGAACAGCTGTTTTAAAGACCTGGAGGGAGGAGTGGGATTGAAGGGAGTGGGGGAGTTTGTTCCAGAGGCGGGAGAAAAGGGGAATGAAAGAGTGAAGGTGAGCAGAGAGTCTTGATTTTGGCAGTTTAACCAGAAGAGGGTTGCTCGCAGATCTTGTGCGACCTGTAGGAATATTTGGGGGACAGAGCCCAGAGAGCTGGGGGAGCAAGGCCGGAGAGGAGTCCGTGGAAGACAGAAAGACCATCAACCTGCCTGCGGTGAGTGAGTGAAAGGCCCTCGGAGTTAGCTTCATCGCGGGTTTGTAGATATGTCCCCAGCATAATGTCCATCCAAAGGTTGACAGAATACTCGTTGATTGGCTGCCTGAAAGGTTCCGGGGGTGACGGTTTCCTTTGGGTTCAGAAATCGAACACAGATGAGACTGACAGTCCGATGGTCAACACCGAGCTATTCCACCAATCCTCGATTTGCAATGGGAAAGCCTCGTTAAGTTTATGTTTATAAACAATTTCTCTTTATCAACCTGTTTCTAATACTGAATTTATCTAGCGTGGTATTTATGAAATCTTTATTTACACTGTTGTTTATATTAATTGGGCGTACCCTTAGAGGTTCCCTGGATCCATGGGATGTAAAAGGGAGGGTCTTTCAGAGCTTCAATAAATCTTTCAGCTTCCACTATACTCCAAAAAAACCCCAGATGTTTCAAACACACCTTTACATGCAGGTACACATAGGCACACATGAATTGTATATGCGCAAGAGGAAAGATGTACGAGAGGTAGACAAGATGGAGGAGGAATGCCGTACTCAGATGACCGAACATAAAAGATGATGGAGATAGTTCATCAGCGGCATGGCATTATGACAATGACGTCACCATCGACGTCACACAAAACACAAACCACAAGCTCTTGATCCAACACGGGCAGGATAGCTCAGACGTAGCGTACTCATCTTAGCAATAATGGCCGTGCCATCCTTTAGCCGTTAAGCTGCGGGCACCTCTGCTGAGATAATCTGTTGGATGTTACAGATTCCACATCGTCTTTGGATGAAGAGTAGGTGAGTTATTACCGACACCGAATTGCAAATTCCTGCCCCTGACTACGCCTGCTGTCAAGCATATGCAGCCCCCGCCATGAGGTGCCCTGTGAACTCGGCAAGTGACTGGGGACAACATGTTGCTGCGCTATCTGGATAATTGGCTACCATAGGTGGTTAACCAGTGAGGAGCCTGGAAATAAGAAGAGAGGGAGGGAAGAGAGAGAGAAAGGGAGTCAGAAAAACTGGGGGCATTAAACAAGACCATTGTGTAAATTGGCACAAACGAGCAAATCAAGGTAGAGACACAAGCCTATTATCCTCTATTATCCAAATCCCGTTAATTTGTCGTTAATGGAACACATTGCTCATGGTTGCTTGCTTTTCTAATCCGGCACAACATAAAAAAGCACTAAATTTTCTTCATTGACTGATTTGTTTCTGTATAACAGTTCTGACCGTGAATGTAAACTTTAAAATATACACCGACTCATAAAATGATTAAATGTCACTCAAATGTGTTGATTCAAAGGCATTTTGTTGTTCAAACTGCATAATCCAAGGGAAACTGCATTTAGACGTACACTGCTGTAACGTTGGATTTCAGGAAGGTCGTCAGAATTCCTTATTGTTAAAAGTCCATATTTTAATATGAAACAAGTAAGAGCAATCAAAGATTACTAACCCTCGCCAGGATGTATTTTCAGTGGTTTTTAAAGCTTTTGTATTAAAACAAATATGGCGGCCGAATCACGTGACCGATGACGTCATCATTTTTTTTTTCTAAACTAATTTATTCGTAGATTATGCTCAAGAAATTTCATCGTGATCGGATGAAGTTTTGTACTTGTCGGATTATGACGTCATAATGGAGGCACTTATGACATCATCATTAACATATTTTTTCCTCATGGAGAGTTCTTTACAATGAGCCATGTCTCAATTTTTTCTATTCAGTGCTTTCGGAGACATAGAGGTGCAATTTTTTTCGATTTTTCCAAGATAGCGGCCGAACCACGTGACCTATGATGTCATAATTATCATAAAAAAATTATACAGGTGGAGATGCACCTATAGTGAAAATTTCCTGTCAATCTGACCAACAGTTGCAGAGAAAATCATATTTATTCTGTGCGGACAAACAAACAAACAAGCAAACAAACAAACAAACAAGAGGACGTCATGCGGAGCACGATACTTGCAAAATACGCCCCTCCCCAAGAAAAAATTCCATTGATACAGCAAATTGTCCATTTCATCAAGATTAAAATTGACAATCTTGATCAAAGCTCGGGTCAATATGAAGAAAATTGACGATTTTTCAGATGAAAATGATGATTTTGGAAGTTTGACCTTGAGTTGACCTTTGACCTTTTGACCTAAAAATAGTATGTTTCCTAATTTAGTGACTCGATATGCAAATGCTGTTCAATTATCAAGTCAATCGGTTGAGAATTGACGGCTTTTTAGATGAAAATTGATGGTTTTTCAAATTTGACCTTGAGTTGACCTTTTGACCTCAAAAAAGTATGTTTCCCAATTTAGTGACTCGATATGCAAATGCTGTTCAATTTTCAAGTCAATCGGTTGAGAATTGACAGCTTTTTTGATGAAAATTGTTGATTTTTAAAATTTGACCTTAAGTTGACCTTTGACCTTTTGACCTCAAAAATAGTTCATTTCCCAATTACTGACTTTATTTACAAATGCTATTCAATTTTCAAGTCAATCGGATTTAAAATGGCGATTTTAGAAATTTGACCTCCAGATGACCTTTTTTTTTTTCCTTTTTTTTTTGTATACTGAATCGAGGCTCGTGAAAGAGCTAACATTTACTTCACAAACAAATCAACCAGACAAACAAAATATATAAAAAGAGGGAGCGGTAGACAAGATGGGGAGAGAAGGGGAAGCACACAAACACAACATTTGAGAGCAGGGAGATGTGTGGAAGGGAGAGGGCTTGGGGGGAGGATGCGTGGGAAGTGGGGTGGGGGGGGGGATGGAGAAGTATAAAACACAAGGACACCAAGGACTTCCAGGACAGAAGTTAGTATTTCAAAAAAGTGGAATTGGGGTGAAATTAGCGGGGGTAGAAAAGATCAAGGTTTTGGATGCGGGAAGATAAGAGATGGTGGTGAACAGCTGTTTTAAAGACCTGGAGGGTGGAGTGGGATTGAAGAGAGTGAGGGAATTTATTCCAGAGGTGGGAGAAAAGAGGAATGAAGGAGTGAAGGTGAGCAGAGAGTCTTGATTTTGGCAGTTTAACCATAAGAGGGTTGCAGGCAGATCTTGTGCAACCTGTAGGAATATTTGTGGGACAGAGCCCAGAGAGAGCTGGGGGGGGGGCAAGGCCAGAGAGGAGTCGGTAGAAGATGGAAAGACCACCAACCTGCCTGCGGTGAGTGAGTGAGAGGCCCTTGGAGTTAGCTTCATCGCGGGAGATTCCAATGATTCTGAATGCTTTGGTTTCAACAGCGTGAAGACGAGCTAGGTGTGAGGCAGGATCACCAGCCCAGAGGGGAGAGCAGTATTCCATTGAGCTGCGGATGAAAGCCTTGTATGTGGTGAGGAGCTCAGGTGTGCCAAGGAAGGACTTCGCACGACGGAGGATGCCCAGTCGGCGACTGGCTTTGGAGGCCAGATTTGAAATGTGGTTTTCCCAGGAAAGATCATGGCAGATAGTGAGACCCAAAAGCTTGAGTGACAGAACTTCTTGGAGAGGATTATTCAGAAAGTGGATGGGAGGGTTGTCCAGTCGGGCTTTTCAGAGAGACATCGTAAGAGTGTGAGATTTGTCAGGATTGAAAGACATGTTCCACTTGTTTGCCCAGTCTGTCATTTTGTCCAGGTCTGCAGAGAGTGAGGAGGCTGCAGACTGCCGATCTGAGGGATGAAGAATGGAGCGACAGAGAGTAGAGTCATCAGCAAAGAGATACAGAGGATTTTCAAGAGAGTCAGAGAGATCATTGATGAAGACCAGAAAAAGCACAGGGCCCAGAACACTGCCTTGGGGAACTCCAGCCTGAACAGGAAGAGGAGATGAGAGAAACCCATTCAGGGCCACACGTTGACTACGACTAGAGAGGAAGTCCACCAGCCATGCGTGGAGATTTCCATGGATACCAAAAGAGTAGAGTTTGGTGAGCAGAGCGGGGTGCCAGACCGTATCAAAGGCACGTGATATGTCAAGGGAGACAACTCTAATTTCCTGTTTGGCATTGAGGACCTCCATCCATTGTTGAGAAAGCAGAAGCAGCATGTCCAGAGTAGAGTGACCAGGTCTGAAACCAAATTGATGATCAGAGATCAAGCCATTGGAGAAGAGGAAAGATTTCATATCTGAAGCAATGATGGATTCCATGACTTTGCTGATAATTGGGAGAAGGCTGATTGGTCTGTAGTTGCTGGGATCTGTTTTTGCACCTTTTTTGTCCAAAGCGGTGATGCTGGCAGATTTCCAAGCAGATGGCAGATGACCTTGAGCAAAAGAGAGGGTGAAGAGAACAGAGAGAGGGAGTGAAAGAGCGGAAGTACAGGATTTTATGACCCGTGAGCTGATGCCGTCAGGTCCAGTTACAGAATCAGAGTCGAGGGTTGACAGAAACTTTTCCACCTTGTCAGGAGGAAAGGACACAGAGTCCAGGAGCAGCTGGGTACGACTGGGTACGGTGGGTACAGAGAGGGATGGGTTTGGGACACAAGATTTAGAGGCAAACACAGACTTTGACCTCAAAATCAATAGGCTTCTCAATTGGGACGACTTATACAACTTGGTGAAGTTTCGTGATGATCGGTTTATAATTGTGACCTGTAGGCCGGTGACAAACAGACAAACAGACAGAACCACAAACGGAACCGACCAATATACTTGAAAAATCTTCGATTTTGCAAGTAACAAACAAACAAACAGACAAACAGACAAACGGACTCAAATGCAATACTCTCTCCTCAGGCAAGGATAAATATGCGTGTAATGTCCAAACACGTTATATAGAACCATTTAACCAATCTCTCAACCCAAGTAATGTATAACAATTATCATTTCAAAAGCTTCTTGGAATATTCAACGACTTCTCTGCCACTTCCGACTCTTTCCTCCATTACCGTCCCTTCGCCTCCTTACCCTTCGTTTGCCAAATTGATTTCCCTCGTTGAATCAAACCATCTAAAACAAGAGCACGAGAACGATAAAATCCATGCCGATGAAATTGTTTCATTGTCTGGGGAGATTTTGCTGAAATATTACCTCCGACAGAGGTCAATTGCTTCGGTGTGGTGTTGGGCAGTTGCCCTGCTAGTGTACCAGATGGTCATGGTGATGATCGGACACTTAGTATCTGTTCACTACTGTGGATCAACTACCCAAAGACAGTCCAAATTTAATCGGCAGCGATAAGCATGAAATGATGGGAATTTTTGTCCCCTCGAACCTCTCGGCTTTGACTCAAGGTTTTTGGATTTTCTTTATGCTTGGCCTTGCCTGGTGTTGGCTTAGCGGTTCGGGTGCCGGCTTGGAATTCGAGGATCCTGGATTCGAATCCTGGTCGATAGCTGAATTAACACCAGATGGGGTTGACTCAGCTTGTCATCTTTCCGAGGATCGGCAAATTGAGTTCCAGTTCACTGGTAATTCCCTGTGTATCGCAAGAGGCGACTAACATGGTTGGCGGCAGGAAGAGCATCTGGCCATAAAACATTGCTTCAAAAAAGGGGACCAAGGTGACCAAAAAAGGCCAACCCCTGCCCTGCGGGGAAAAATGGCCTCTTAAGGTGGTTATGCTTCCGGAAGTTTGCTAATACTCCACGTGGAGATTGGCATGCTGCAAAAAAAATGGCCACCCCCATCTTATAAACAATTTCGGCCATTTTTAAATTTACATCTCTGCTCTGTCCCTGTATCGACCACGACCAGCAAGTATGATGGGGGTGGGGGGGGGGGGGGGGAGAGAAGAAGAAAGAAGAAAAGACACACGTGACACACATTCAAGTTATATTTCTTGCAGTTTGCGAATAGGAAGCATTTTTGTGAAATAAATATCTGCCTATTTTTGTTGGATTGATGCCTTGGATACTGCTTGTAGATGCTTAGACGTACCTGTTAACTCTCTTTCTCATTGCTGAGTTGGTGTTTATGGACCAAGATGTCTGAAATCACAAACGTCTGAGATGCTTATGGAAGTTATTGTCTTACGTGTGTACAGTTGAAGCACAAGATGCAATGCATACAGTTTATTGTTAGGGGACATCTACATATTATATTCACGGAACGGACAGAGGTTATAGTCGCCCCCCACTCCCTCCTTTGTCCTTCCTTTTCATATCATTCTGCACACCTCGTCTCTAAATTTTCTTTCCATTTTCATTGGGGCCTCTCAAATTCCCCGAACCCCTTTATTTTTGCTTCCCTCCCTCCCCCTTTCCACATCTATATTGCAAAACAGGAGTGTCCATCTGTCCGTCCGTCCCTCCTGAAACTAGTCCTTCAGTTTTGGGGTGGAATGTTTTGGCGTCTCAGCGGATGTCGTATGGTAGGTAGGTGGGAGGCTTCATAAGTTCCTCAATAAAATTATGATTTTGAAATCGGATAGGTACAGACCTGCTCCCGAATCCGCACGTGAACTGATGAAGACGATTAGCTAGTTTGATAATATCTCAATACAATGGTGATTTAACATTGTATTTTGTTATATTAATGCTATAGTATTAACTTATGATTGGAATGTTGTTGTTTGGAATGAAAATATAGAGATATTGAGTTTAAAGCAAAATGAGGAAATGACACGAGGGTTGCCACCCATGACATTCACGGATTCGCCATTTTCAGTTTCGCCGTTAACTGGGTATAGAAACATTTAAACTGGGTATGATTTTTGTCCAAGGCCTTCGCAAACCTAATGCCCCTGCCTGATGTTCGACTGAAGGTGGCAAGGAATGTGGAATTTATTGGTTCATGGTTTAGCATTCACTGTTTCCGCATTGTTTGTTTGCTTTTGGCCTCCCACCCATGCGTAGCACGGGTACCTTGCCTGTCTTGTATATTGTTACGGCCCAGGGTTCGGGTCTACTATGAGGGGGTTAGTCTAGTTCCCACCCAAACTTACCGGATCTGCGGCTGCCGTGCACAATAACTTCATACTTCGGCAGGTTGCGAACCAGCAACTATGAATGCCAATTGGTCCATCGCGCGATAGCTTACCTGTACCACGTGACGGTCCCAATCGGGGAACGTACCTACGTACCCTCCGGCGGTGTACTACCTTCCTCTGTTTCTGGATGGAAATTTAGACGGCCGAGCAACCGTTGGTACCCGCCGGGCTAGTGCTAATTTTGTTACGGCCGATCGCTAACCTGGGTGCGAGCAATGGCGGACCAATGGAAGAAAAGACATTCACGGACAGAGAGAAAGGAAACGTTTAACGATTTGATTTATTGACAAATATTTACAATGAAACTTATCGATAGGAAAGAAAAAGGGATAAGAAGCAGAAACTTAGCTTATTCTTCGCCTTATGACGATTACAAAAATGAACACAACAATGGTGCCCAGCTCACATTCACTGGGGAGGGGAGGGGGAAACAAACGTTGGGAACCTGTTAGCGAAGCAGTCACAATCCTACCAGATGCTTCTCCTCGTGACGCCTTTTGTCTCGACCTTACCAATGAGGACCTGTCCGGCAAATGGCAGTCCCCAACACGAGCAGGTAAAGAACGTCGGGAACTCGGCAGAGTGAGTGTGTTGGGAAGCGTGCAGGGAAGAGTGCCAGGGACACGTGGAGTAAGCACGTCGTGATCTTGTGCAGGGTAAAGAGTATGTCGTGGCCTCATGCAGAAAGTGAGTGTCGTGCACACGTGCACCGAGAGGCAGTCCAAGAACACGTGTACAGCCAATGGAATCCAAGGCAAAGAGTAATGCAGGCACATACTGAGGCCTGTGATAGGGCCTGACCAAGAAAGGAGCATACGTGTACCGCCGACAGAGTCCAAAAGCCAAGAGTGAGAATATTGCAGGCACGTGCTAGGTGACAAAGTCCAGGCCCAAGAGCGAGAGAGTAACACATGTATAGGCCTGTGAGAGGGTCCACATTGAGACTTGTCCACTTGAGAGGGTCAAGAGCGGATGCACGCGTGCTGAGTGAAACCGGCAAAGAGGGAGAGTCATATGTACTGCATATAAAAATATACATATAATATAGAGTATATACGAGTATATATTGTAACGGATCTCAGAGATGGCACTCCCCTTAGCAAGAGGGGGGGGGGGGGAGTTAGTCCCCTTGGCCTGTTGAGTCGGCCGTCTCTGGTCCTGGTTCTTGTAACGCTCTTTTGCGGGGTGGGATTGATCAGGGTTATTGGTCCAGGTGTTATCCTGAATACCTTTGTCAATCCCTCCGCAAAACAGGGAGACAAGTACCGCTCGAACCACGGACAAGATGGTATTTGCCGAGCGGTTTAGCAATCCGCGGTTCGAGCCGTTATCAATTGACTAAACCCGATTCCGAGCGTTGGCCAAATCGTGCCACAGGTATTCAATCAGGAAAAGACGAAAGCGATCGGGGAAGAATGAAACCAAAAGGGGTAAGAAATAACAGACATTTATTAATTATTTACAAAACCAAAGAAACCAAAGGAAGAGCAACGAAAGTAATATACAGGGCTGGCTGACTCCACCTCCGATGACGAGTCGACATGTCACGCCCGTGATCCGGCCAACCAGCACCGCGGTGAGCGAACCGGTAGGCGTGCCATCGGAGCCCGCGGCTTGATACGGCCGACAGCAATAAAAGCAACTGCGAGGGACTGCTTACAGAGAGAAGCGTGAGGAGGTTCATGAGAGACGCGTGAGGAGGTTCAAGAGAGACACGTGAGGAGGTTTATGTTAGAGATGCGTGAGGAGGTTCATGAGAGAGGACCGAGGAGGAAGAACTGAGAGAGGAGGGAGAGAGGCGCACCGAGCAGCTTTTTTGAGCACGAGCATCGTTGGGGTGCAAGAGTCGGTGCGCTCGGGTCGCCAAGACAGCGGCAACATAAACCGCGCTGCCTGCCGGGTTTTCGCTGCTGAAACCATATACGTGGGGCCGCTGCTGGCTGCTCGTTTTCCAGCCCGGAGCGTGGATTTGAAGCGGACCTCCTCGCTGAGCTTTTCCTCCGAACCTGCTTTCAGCCATTCCTGCCTGCAATTCCTTTGTCGTGTAAGTCTGTTGTCTGTCCTTTTTGTTGTCTGGGGTTTAATATAAGACTGTTTAAGGCTGCCCTGTGTATCTTCTTCTTCTTCGTCCTGTATATTACTTCCGTTGCTCTTCCTTTGGTTTCTTTGGTTTTGTAAATAATTAATAAATATCTGTTATTTCTTACCCCTTTTGGTTTCATTCTTCCCCGATTGCTTTAGTCTTTTCCTGATTGAATACCTATGGCACGATTTGGCCAACCCTCGGAATCGGGTTTAGTCAATTGATAACGGCTCGAACCGCGGATTGCTAAACCGCTCGGCAAATACCATCTTGTCCGTGGTTCGAGCGGTACTTGTCTCCCTGTTTTGCGGAGGGATTGATAAAGGTATTCGGGATAACACCTGGACCAATAACCCTGATCAATCCCACCCCGCAAAAGAGCGTTACAAGTACCAGGAGCAGAGACGGCCGGCTCAACAGGCCAAGGGGATTAACCCCCCCTTGCTAAGGGGAGTGCCGTCTCTGAGATCCGTAACAATATATATATATATTTATATACAGTGCATATATATGTACTGTATATAAAAATATACATATAATATATAGTATATACGAGTATATTAATATATATATCTATATATATATATATATATTTTTATTTATTTATTATTATTATTTTTTTTTTTGTATACTGAATCGAGGCTCGTGAAAGAGCTAACATTTACTTCACAAACAAATCAACCAGACAAACAAAACACACAAAAGGCAGGAGCGGAAAACAAGATGGGGAGAGAAGGTGAAGCACACAAACACAACATTTGAGAGCAGGGAGATGTGTGGAAGGGAGAGGGCTTGGGGGCAGGAGGCATGGGAAGGGGGGGGGGGGGGGTGGAGGGAGAAGTAGAAAACACAAGGACACCAATGACTTCCAGGACAGAAGTTGGTATTTCAAAAAAGTGGAATTGGGGTGAAATTAGCGGGGGTAGAAAAGATCAAGGTTTTGGATGGGGGAAGATAAGAGATGGTGGTGAACAGCTGTTTTAAAGACCTGGAGGGTGGAGTGGGATTGAAGAGAGTGAGGGAGTTTGTTCCAGAGACGGGAGAAAAGAGGAATGAAGGAGTGAAGGTGAGCAGAGAGTCTTGATTTTGGCAGTTTGACCATAAGAGGGTTGCAGGCAGATCTTGTGCGACCTGTAGGAATATTTGCGGGACAGAGCCCAGAGAGAGCTGGGGGGGGCAAGGCCAGAGAGGAGTCGGTAGAAGATGGAAAGACCACCAACCTGCCTGCGGTGAGTGAGTGAGAGGCCCTTGGAGTTAGCTTCATCGCGGGAGATTCCAATGATTCTGAATGCTTTGGTTTCAACAGCGTGAAGACGAGCTAGGTGTGAGGCAGGAGCACCAGCCCAGAGGGGAGAGCAGTATTCCATTGAGCTGCGGATGAAAGCCTTGTATGTGGTGAGGAGCTCAGGTGTGCCAAGGAAGGACTTCGCACGACCGAGGATGCCCAGTCGGGAGTTTGGTGAGCAGAGCGGGGTGCCAGACCGTATCGAAGGCACGTGATATGTCAAGGGAGACTGCTCTAATTTCCTGTTTGGCATTGAGGACCTCCATCCATTGTTGAGAAAGCAGAAGCAGCATGTCCAGAGTAGAGTGTCCAGGTCTGAAACCAAATTGATGATCAGAGATCAAACCATTGGAGAAGAGGAAAGATTTCATATCTGAAGCAATGATGGATTCCATGACTTTGCTGATAATTGGGAGAAGGCTGATTGGTCTGTAGTTGCTGGGATCTGTTTTTGCACCTTTTTTGTGCAAAGCGGTGATGTTGGCAGATTTCTAAGCAGATGGAAGATGACCTTGAGCAAAAGAGAGGGTGAAGAGAACAGAGAGAGGGAGTGAAAGAGCAGAAGAACAGGATTTTAGGACCCGTGGGCTGATGCCGTCAGGTCCAGTTGCAGAATCCGAGTCGAGGGTTGACAGAAACTTTTCCACCTTGTCAGGAGGAAAGGACACAGAGTCCAGGAGCACTTGGTACGACTGGGTACGGTGGGTACAGAGAGGGATGGGTTTGGGACACATGATTTAGAGGCAAATACAGAGTTGAGGCATTCAGCTTTTTCACGTGCGGAGTCAGCCGTGTGGCCATTTGAGGTGAGGGAGGGGATGGAGGGGATGGAGGGGGAACAAACACCAGAAACAGATTTGACCAGACGCCACCAGGATTTGGAAGAGGGAGACAGATATAGTAAGGGCATTTTATGAGATATTTCACAAATCTGTTAACTAAATTGTTACCAAAAAATTTCTTCACCAATATGTTTGTAAAGGTGTGTAATAACATGTGTTAAAATGTTGAAGTTCAACTCCCGTGGGAAACCCAGAAAAAAAGCTGTTGAATTCGGGTACCGAAAAATTATTTTCGAGAATTTTTTTTTTTTTAATCGGCCCTTAAGTAACTTATGAGGGGTCAAATAAGGGTTTTTCATGATTCTGAGTTGATTGTTAACATTTATATTTTCACTTTTACATTTACACACAAAGTAGCTTTTATTTCACATACATATATAATACTCAAGAGTTATTTCTCATTCACAATGTCAGAAGTTTCAACAGTCATTGTCTATGTCTTCTTCAGACTCAACAACATCATGACTGCAGTTTCTGCATGTAATGCCATTACAGACTCCACAGGCCGAGATGCACGTGACCCCATTCTTCTTGCAGCTGCATCGCCGGTTGCTGCAATCTCCATGACAATTACAGCTCGTGAACTGCAATAGCTCCTCAGGAGCCGTGGGGTCCAGTGTTGGAACTGGCTCATACCCATGCACACCTATTGTCCATCCATAGTCACTGGGGTT
This sequence comes from Myxine glutinosa, assembly GCF_964187855.1. NCBI lineage: Eukaryota > Metazoa > Chordata > Myxini > Myxiniformes > Myxinidae > Myxine > Myxine glutinosa. Next base: position 101,287,521 of record NC_136271.1, on the reverse strand, counting down.
CAGAGACATGCTCTGTAGAAGGATCCAGTCCCGGGTCTGCAGGTAGGCATGGAGTGAATGTTGTGCAGCTGCACCCTCTGTTGGAGGTAGAGTCTCTGGTTTGATCACTCCTGCCGCTGCCCAGAGTGTGCCACCTGGAGTGAGGAGTGGCTGATCATGAGCCAGGGAGGAGGAAAGCTCAGCGAGGGGGAGAAACATGATCGCGTTCGTTCCTATCTGTTTCCTGTTCGTAAATGGAATAATCTTTACTTCAGTTCCTCTCAGGATCTTAGCTTTGTCGAGTGCCTTCAACTTCACCCGGGGGAAAGCTGCTGTTGTCTGTGGATCTGGCAAAGGTTGTGCCGGAGAGGTGACTTCGATCCAACCCATTGAGTGAAAGGGAGTGTTTCCGTGAATAGAGACAATGTTTAAATCTATATTGTCTCCAACAAACTGAGTGACTGCATTGTTTGTTTCCCCAACCTCCATAAAGACCACCTGATCATTACTTGACAATTCACTTTCACTGGCTGGCACTTTGGCTGTCATCACTGATTGATCCTCAAGCGCAGCATCAACCGCAACCTCATCATTGATCTGTTCATCGGTTTCCTCCACAATGGTGTCAAGAGTGCCAGAAGTATCTGGAACATCATCTCCACTCCTACTATTAAGGAAGCAGTATTTGTAGTTTTGTGTCTCCGTGTAAGACTCAGTGTATCCCAGCCGATGGAACTTGTTGAGCATCCATTTTGACCCAAATCTATGATCAAGTTGTATGGCAAGCCCCATTTGGTGTGGCAATACTCCAGACCGAGGTTGACAGGCCTTAATAAAATTCTGCCCCCAAACGGCAACTCTTTCGTCTGTCTTGACAATCGGTCTCAAGAACATCTGAAGGCTTGCAGGAACAAGTGTCAGCTGACTATCGATGTCAGTCATACTGTGTGTGGTGGGGTATGACTTTGGACCTAAATCAATCAAGGCAATATCATTGGATATGAACTTGAGTGCAGTCTTTATGATCTGAGTCTTCTCATCTCCATGGTCAAGATTAGCATGATGCGCTCGCAGAATATTGTCGGTGCCATCTTTGAGACAGAGTACATCTGCCCTTCTTTCCTGTGTTGTGAAATACAAGGTGTCTTCGTATTTCTCTAGAAGTTTTATCTTTAGCCAATGCTTTGAATAAGAAAGGCTCTTCTCTGGTGACTGATCAAACTCCTGCAGGTTTTCATGGACTTGGTCCATGTTCATTACCCCATGCTCTAATTCTGAGTCTAACCATTCGCAGAATTCAATAAAAACTGCCTCTCGCTCCTCATCAATACTCCTCTGTCCTCTCTTCCTTTTTCCTTCCTCATCAGTCTTGGACAAACTGTCACCTCTCGCAAACATAAGTTTGCATCGCAAATGGTACAGTGTTTCTTCTGCTACCAAGTCGTTGATCCCTTCCAGGCGTCCAGTGACTTCAGTGCCCCAGTCATCCCCGCGACTCCGTGCCGTCTTCAGCAAGCTTGCCTTCAGTGTATCTGCAGTCAAATTATCTGGCACTCTGTATTTCTTTCTAGTTTGTGCTGGATT